>NW_027616578.1:0-240854 GCF_964187855.1 Myxine glutinosa
ACTTTTCGCACTTGTGTTAGTGTTGAAAAACCACTTTTCGCACTTGTGTTGGTGCAGGAAACCACTTTTGCACTTGTATTAGTGTCGAAAAACCACTTTTCGCACTTGTGTTAGTGTTGAAGAACCACTTTTCGCACTTGTGTTAGTGTTGAAAAACCACTTTTCGCACTTGTGTTGGTGCAGGAAACCACTTTTGCACTTGTATTAGTGTGGAAAAAACACTTTTCTCACTTGTTTTAGTGTTGAAAACCACTTTTCGCACTTGTGTTAGTGTTGAAAAACCACTTTTCGCACTTCTGTTGGTGCAGGAAACCACTTTTGCACTTGTATTAGTGTGGAAAAAACACTTTTCGCACTTGTGTTAGTGTTGAAAAACCACTTTTCGCACTTGTGTTAGTGTTGAAAAACCACTTTTCGCACTTGTGTTGGTGCAGGAAACCACTTTTGCACTTGTATTAGTGTGGAAAAACCACTTTTCGCACTTGTGTTAGTGTTGAAAAAACACTTTTCGCACTTGTGTTAGTGTTGAAAACCACTTTTCGCACTTGTGTTGGTGCAGGAAACCACTTTTGCACTTGTATTAGTGTGGAAAAACCACTTTTCGCACTTGTGTTAGTGTTGAAAAACCACTTTTCGCACTTGTGTTGGTGCAGGAAACCACTTTTGCACTTGTATTAGTGTGGAAAAAACACTTTTCGCACTTGTGTTAGTGTTGAAAAACCACTTTTCGCACTTGTGTTAGTGTTGAAAAACCACTTTTCGCACTTGTGTTGGTCCAGGAAACCACTTTTGCACTTGTATTAGTGTGGAAAAAACACTTTTTGCACTTGTGATAGTGTTGAAAAACCACTTTTTGCACTTGTGTTAGTGTTGAAAAACCACTTTTCGCACTTGTGTTGGTGCAGGAAACCACTTTTGCACTTGTATTAGTGTAGAAAAACCACTTTTCGCACTTGTGTTAGTGTTGAAAAACCATTTTTCGCACTTGTGTTAGTGTTGAAAAACCACTTTTCGCACTTGTGTTGGTGCAGGAAACCACTTTTGCACTTGTATTAGTGTGGAAAAAACACTTTTTGCACTTGTGATAGTGTTGAAAAACCACTTTTCGCACTTGTGTTAGTGTTGAAAAACCACTTTTCGCACTTGTGTTGGTGCAGGAAACCACTTTTGCACTTGTATTAGTGTGGAAAAACCACTTTTCGCACTTGTGTTAGTGTTGAAAAACCACTTTTCGCACTTGTGTTAGTGTTGAAAAACCACTTTTCGCACTTGTGTTAGTGTTGAAAAACCACTTTTTGCACTTGTGTTGGTGCAGGAAACCACTTTTGCACTTGTGTTAGTGTGGAAAAAACACGTTTTGCACTTGTGATAGTGTTGAAAAACCACTTTTCGCACTTGTGTTAGTGTTGAAAAACCACTTTTCGCACTTGTGTTGGTGCAGGAAACCACTTTTGCACTTGTATTAGTGTGGAAAAACCACTTTTCGCACCTGTGTTAGTGTTGAAAAACCACTTTTCGCACTTGTGTTGGTGCAGGAAACCACTTTTGCACCTGTATTAGTGTGGAAAAAACACTTTTCGCACTTGTGTTAGTGTTGAAAAACCACTTTTCGCACTTGTGTTGGTGCAGGAAACCACTTTTGCACTTGTATTAGTGTGGAAAAACCACTTTTCACACTTATGTTAGTGTTGAAAAACAACTTTTCGCACTTGTGTTAGTGTTGAAAAACCACTTTTCGCACTTGTGTTAGTGTTGAAAAACCACTTTTCGCACTTGTGTTGGTGCAGGAACCACTTTTGCACTTGTATTAGTGTGGAAAAAACACTTTTTGCAATTGTGATAGTGTTGAAAAACCACTTTTTGCACTTGTGTTAGTGTTGAAAAACCACTTTTCGCACTTGTATTAGTGTTGAAAAACCACTTTTCGCACTTGTGTTAGTGTTGAAAAACCACTTTTCGCACTTGTGTTGGTGTTGAAAAACCACTTTTGCACTTGTGTTGGTGCAGGAAACCACTTTTGCACTTGTATTAGTGTGGAAAAAAACACTTTTTGCAATTGTGATAGTGTTGAAAAACCACTTTTCGCACTTGTGTTAGTGTTGAAAAACCACTTTTCGCACTTGTGTTAGTGTTGAAAAACCACTTTTCGCACTTGTGTTAGTGTTGAAAAACCACTTTTCACACTTGTGTTGGTGCAGGAAACCACTTTTGCACTTGTATTAGTGTGGAAAAAACACTTTTTGCACTTGTGATAGTGTTGAAAAACCACTTTTCGCACTTGTGTTGGTGTTGAAAAACTACTTTTCGCACTTGTGTTGGTGCAGGAAACCACTTTTGCACTTGTATTAGTGTCGAAAAACCACTTTTAGCACTTGTGTTAGTGTTGAAGAACCACTTTTCACACTTGTGTTAGTGTTGAAAAACCACTTTTCGCACTTGTGTTGGTGCAGGAAACCACTTTTGCACTTGTATTAGTGTGGAAAAAACACTTTTCTCACTTGTTTTAGTGTTGAAAAACCACTTTTCGCACTTGTGTTAGTGTTGAAAAACCACTTTTCGCACTTCTGTTGGTGCAGGAAACCACTTTTGCACTTGTATTAGTGTGGAAAAAACACTTTTCGCACTTGTGTTAGTGTTGAAAAACCACTTTTCGCACTTGTGTTAGTGTTGAAAAAACACTTTTCGCACTTGTGTTGGTACAGGAAACCACTTTTGCACTTGTATTAGTGTGGAAAAAAACACTTTTCGCACTTGTGTTAGTGTTGAAAAACCACTTTTCGCACTTGTGTTAGTGTTGAAAAACCACTTTTCGCACTTGTGTTGGTGCAGGAAACCACTTTTGCACTTGTATTAGCGTGGAAAAACCACTTTTCGCACTTGTGTTAGTGTTGAAAAACCACTTTTCGCACTTGTGTTAGTGTTGAAAAACCACTTTTCACACTTGTGTTGGTGCAGGAAACCACTTTTGCACATGTATTAGTGTGGAAAAAACACTTTTTGCACTTGTGATAGTGTTGAAAACCCACTTTTCGCACTTGTGTTAGTGTTGAAAAACCACTTTTCGCACTTGTGTTGGTGCAGGAAACCACTTTTGCACTTGTATTAGTGTCGAAAAACCACTTTTCGCACTTGTGTTAGTGTTGAAGAACCACTTTTCGCACTTGTGTTAGTGTTGAAAAACCACTTTTCGCACTTGTGTTGGTGCAGGAAACCACTTTTGCACTTGTATTAGTGTGGAAAAAACACTTTTCTCACTTGTTTTAGTGTTGAAAAACCACTTTTCGCACTTGTGTTAGTGTTGAAAAACCACTTTTCGCACTTCTGTTGGTGCAGGAAACCACTTTTGCACTTGTATTAGTGTTGAAAAAACACTTTTGGCACTTGTGTTAGTGTTGAAAAACCACTTTTCGCACTTGTGTTAGTGTTGAAAAAACACTTTTCGCACTTGTGTTGGTGCAGGAAACCACTTTTGCACTTGTATTAGTGTGGAAAAAACACTTTTTGCACTTGTGATAGTGTTGAAAAACCACTTTTCGCACTTGTGTTAGTGTTGAAAAACCACTTTTCGCACTTGTGTTAGTGTTGAAAAACCACTTTTCGCACTTGTGTTAGTGTTGAAAAACCACTTTTCGCACTTGTGTTGGTGTTGAAAAACCAATTTTGCACTTGTATTAGTGTGGAAAAAACACTTTTCACACTTGTGTTAGTGTTGAAAAACCACTTTTTGCACTTGTGTTAGTGTTGAAAAAACACTTTTCGCACTTGTGTTGGTGCAGGAAACCACTTTTGCACTTGTATTAGTGTGGAAAAAACACTTTTTGCACTTGTGATAGTGTTGAAAAACCACTTTTCGCACTTGTGTTAGTGTTGAAAAACCACTTTTCGCACTTGTGTTGGTGCAGGAAACCACTTTTGCACTTGTATTAGTGTGGAAAAACCACTTTTCGCACTTGTGTTAGTGTTGAAAAACCACTTTTCGCACTTGTGTTAGTGTTGAAAAACCACTTTTCACACTTGTGTTGGTGCAGGAAACCACTTTTGCACTTGTATTAGTGTCTAAAAAACACTTTTTGCACTTGTGATAGTGTTGAAAAACCACTTTTCGCACTTGTGTTAGTGTTGAAAAACCACTTTTCGCACTTGTGTTGGTGCAGGAAACCACTTTTGCACTTGTATTAGTGTCGAAAAACCACTTTTCGCACTTGTGTTAGTGTTGAAGAACCACTTTTCGCACTTGTGTTAGTGTTGAAAAACAACTTTTCGCACTTGTGTTGGTGCAGGAAACCACTTTTCGCACTTGTATTAGTGTGGAAAAACCACTTTTCACACTTATGTTAGTGTTGAAAAACAACTTTTCGCACTTGTGTTAGTGTTGAAAAACCACTTTTCGCACTTGTGTTAGTGTTGAAAAACCACTTTTCGCACTTGTGTTGGTGCAGGAAACCACTTTTGAACTTGTATTAGTGTGGAAAAACCACTTTTCGCACTTGTGTTAGTGTTGAAAAACCACTTTTCGCACTTGTGTTGGTGTTGAAAAACCACTTTTGCACTTGTATTAGTGTGGAAAAAAACACTTTTCGCACTTCTGTTAGTGTTGAAAAACCACTTTTCGCACTTGTGTTAGTGTTGAAAAACCACTTTTCGCACTTGTGTTAGTGTTGAAAAACCACTTTTCGCACTTGTGTTGGTGCAGGAAACCACTTTTGCACTTGTATTAGTGTGCAAAAACCACTTTTCGCACTTGTGTTAGTGTTGAAAAAACACTTTTTGCAATTGTGATAGTGTTGAAAAACCACGTTTCGCACTTGTGTTAGTGTTGAAAAACCACTTTTCGCACTTGTGTTAGTGTTGAAAAAACACTTTTGGCACTTGTGTTAGTGTTGAAAAACCACTTTTCGCACTTGTGTTAGTGTTGAAAAAACACTTTTCGCACTTGTGTTGGTGCAGGAAACCACTTTTGCACTTGTATTAGTGTGGAAAAAACACTTTTTGCACTTGTGATAGTGTTGAAAAACCACTTTTCGCACTTGTGTTAGTGTTGAAAAACCACTTTTCGCACTTGTGTTAGTGTTGAAAAACCACTTTTCGCACTTGTGTTAGTGTTGAAAAACCACTTTTCGCACTTGTGTTGGTGTTGAAAAACCAATTTTGCACTTGTATTAGTGTGGAAAAAACACTTTTCACACTTGTGTTAGTGTTGAAAAACCACTTTTTGCACTTGTGTTAGTGTTGAAAAAACACTTTTCGCACTTGTGTTGGTGCAGGAAACCACTTTTGCACTTGTATTAGTGTGGAAAAAACACTTTTTGCACTTGTGATAGTGTTGAAAAACCACTTTTCGCACTTGTGTTAGTGTTGAAAAACCACTTTTCGCACTTGTGTTGGTGCAGGAAACCACTTTTGCACTTGTATTAGTGTGGAAAAACCACTTTTCGCACTTGTGTTAGTGTTGAAAAACCACTTTTCGCACTTGTGTTAGTGTTGAAAAACCACTTTTCACACTTGTGTTGGTGCAGGAAACCACTTTTGCACTTGTATTAGTGTGGAAAAAACACTTTTTGCACTTGTGATAATGTTGAAAAACCACTTTTCGCACTTGTGTTAGTGTTGAAAAAACACTTTTCGCACTTGTGTTGGTGCAGGAAACCACTTTTGCACTTGTATTAGTGTCGAAAAACCACTTTTCGCACTTGTGTTAGTGTTGAAGAACCACTTTTCGCACTTGTGTTAGTGTTGAAAAACAACTTTTCGCACTTGTGTTGGTGCAGGAAACCACTTTTCGTACTTGTATTAGTGTGGAAAAACCACTTTTCACACTTATGTTAGTGTTGAAAAACAACTTTTCGCACTTGTGTTAGTGTTGAAAAACCACTTTTCGCACTTGTGTTAGTGTTGAAAAACCACTTTTCGCACTTGTGTTAGTGTTGAAAAACCACTTTTCGCACTTGTGTTGGTGTTGAAAAACCACTTTGGCACTTGTATTAGTGTGGAAAAAACACTTTTCGCACTTGTGTTAGTGTTGAAAAACCACTTTTTGCACTTGTGTTGGTGCAGTAAACCACTTTTACACTTGTATTAGTGTGGAAAAAACACTTTTCGCACTTGTGTTAGTGTTGAAAAACCACTTTTCGCACTTGTGTTAGTGTTGAAAAACCACTTTTGGCACTTGTGTTGGTGCAGGAAACCACTTTTGCACTTGTATTAGTGTAGAAAAACCACTTTTCGCACTTGTGTTAATGATGAAAAACCACTTTTCGCACTTGTGTTAGTGTTGAAAAACCACTTTTCACACTTGTGTTAGTGTTGAAAAACCACTTTTCACACTTGTGTTGGTGCAGGAAACCACTTTTGCACTTGTATTAGTGTGCAAAAACCACTTTTCGCACTTGTGTTAGTGTTGAAAAAACACTTTTTGCAATTGTGATAGTGTTGAAAAACCACTTTTCGCACTTGTGTTAGTGTTGAAAAACCACTTTTCGCACTTGTGTTAGTGTTGAAAAAACACTTTTGGCACTTGTGTTAGTGTTGAAAAACCACTTTTCGCACTTGTGTTAGTGGTGAAAAAACACTTTTCGCACTTGTGTTGGTGCAGGAAACCACTTTTGCACTTGTATTAGTGTGGAAAAAACACTTTTTGCACTTGTGATAGTGTTGAAAAACCACTTTTCGCACTTGTGTTAGTGTTGAAAAACCACTTTTCGCACTTGTGTTAGTGTTGAAAAACCACTTTTTGCACTTGTGTTGGTGCAGGAAACCACTTTTGCACTTGTGTTAGTGTGGAAAAAACACGTTTTGCACTTGTGATAGTGTTGAAAAACCACTTTTCGCACTTGTGTTAGTGTTGAAAAACCACTTTTCGCACTTGTGTTGGTGCAGGAAACCACTTTTGCACTTGTATTAGTGTGGAAAAACCACTTTTCACACTTATGTTAGTGTTGAAAAACAACTTTTCGCACTTGTGTTAGTGTTGAAAAACCACTTTTCACACCTGTGTTAGTGTTGAAAAACCACTTTTCGCACTTGTGTTAGTGTTGAAAAACCACTTTTCGCACTTGTGTTGGTGCAGGAAACCACTTTTGCACTTGTATTAGTGTGGAAAAACCACTTTTCGCACTTGTGTTAGTGTTGAAAAACCACTTTTCGCACTTGTGTTAGTGTTGAAAAACCACTTTTCACACTTGTGTTAGTGTTGAAAAACCACTTTTCACACTTGTGTTGGTGGAGGAAACCACTTTTGCACTTGTATTAGTGTGGAAAAAACACTTTTTGCACTTGTGATAGTGTTGAAAAACCACTTTTCGCACCTGTGTTAGTGTTGAAAAACCACTTTTCGCACTTGTGTTGGTGCAGGAAACCACTTTTGCACCTGTATTAGTGTGGAAAAAACACTTTTCGCACTTGTGTTAGTGTTGAAAAACCACTTTTCGCACTTGTGTTGGTGCAGGAAACCACTTTTGCACTTGTATTAGTGTGGAAAAACCACTTTTCACACTTATGTTAGTGTTGAAAAACAACTTTTCGCACTTGTGTTAGTGTTGAAAAACCACTTTTCGCACTTGTGTTAGTGTTGAAAAACCACTTTTCGCACTTGTGTTAGTGTTGAAAAACCACTTTTCGCACTTGTGTTGGTGCAGGAAACCACTTTTGCACTTGTATTAGTGTGGAAAAAACACTTTTTGCAATTGTGATAGTGTTGAAAAACCACTTTTTGCACTTGTGTTAGTGTTGAAAAACCACTTTTCGCACTTGTATTAGTGTTGAAAAACCACTTTTCGCACTTGTGTTAGTGTTGAAAAACCACTTTTCGCACTTGTGTTGGTGTTGAAAAACCACTTTTGCACTTGTGTTGGTGCAGGAAACCACTTTTGCACTTGTATTAGTGTGGAAAAAACACTTTTTGCAATTGTGATAGTGTTGAAAACCACTTTTCGCACTTGTGTTAGTGTTGAAAAACCACTTTTCGCACTTGTGTTAGTGTTGAAAAACCACTTTTCGCACTTGTGTTAGTGTTGAAAAACCACTTTTCACACTTGTGTTGGTGCAGGAAACCACTTTTGCACTTGTATTAGTGTGGAAAAAACACTTTTTGCACTTGTGATAGTGTTGAAAAACCACTTTTCGCACTTGTGTTGGTGTTGAAAAACTACTTTTCGCACTTGTGTTGGTGCAGGAAACCACTTTTGCACTTGTATTAGTGTCGAAAAACCACTTTTCGCACTTGTGTTAGTGTTGAAGAACCACTTTTCACACTTGTGTTAGTGTTGAAAAACCACTTTTCGCACTTGTGTTGGTGCAGGAAACCACTTTTGCACTTGTATTAGTGTGGAAAAAACATTTTTCTCACTTGTTTTAGTGTTGAAAAACCACTTTTCGCACTTGTGTTAGTGGTGAAAAAACACTTTTCGCACTTGTGTTGGTGCAGGAAACCACTTTTGCACTTGTATTAGTGTGGAAAAAACACTTTTTGCACTTGTGATAGTGTTGAAAAACCACTTTTCGCACTTGTGTTAGTGTTGAAAAACCACTTTTCGCACTTGTGTTAGTGTTGAAAAACCACTTTTTGCACTTGTGTTGGTGCAGGAAACCACTTTTGCACTTGTGTTAGTGTGGAAAAAACACGTTTTGCACTTGTGATAGTGTTGAAAAACCACTTTTCGCACTTGTGTTAGTGTTGAAAAACCACTTTTCGCACTTGTGTTGGTGCAGGAAACCACTTTTGCACTTGTATTAGTGTGGAAAAACCACTTTTCACACTTATGTTAGTGTTGAAAAACAACTTTTCGCACTTGTGTTAGTGTTGAAAAACCACTTTTCGCACTTGTGTTAGTGTTGAAAAACCACTTTTCGCACTTGTGTTAGTGTTGAAAAACCACTTTTCGCACTTGTGTTAGTGTTGAAAAACCACTTTTCACACTTGTGTTAGTGTTGAAAAACAACTTTTCACACTTATGTTAGTGTTGAAAAACAACTTTTCGCACTTGTGTTAGTGTTGAAAAACCACTTTTCGCACTTGTGTTAGTGTTGAAAAACCACTTTTCACACTTGTGTTAGTGTTGAAAAACCACTTTTCACACTTGTGTTGGTGGAGGAAACCACTTTTGCACTTGTATTAGTGTGGAAAAAACACTTTTTGCACTTGTGATAGTGTTGAAAAACCACTTTTCGCACCTGTGTTAGTGTTGAAAAACCACTTTTCGCACTTGTGTTGGTGCAGGAAACCACTTTTGCACCTGTATTAGTGTGGAAAAAACACTTTTCGCACTTGTGTTAGTGTTGAAAAACCACTTTTCGCACTTGTGTTGGTGCAGGAAACCACTTTTGCACTTGTATTAGTGTGGAAAAACCACTTTTCACACTTATGTTAGTGTTGAAAAACAACTTTTCGCACTTGTGTTAGTGTTGAAAAACCACTTTTCGCACTTGTGTTAGTGTTGAAAAACCACTTTTCGCACTTGTGTTGGTGCAGGAAACCACTTTTGCACTTGTATTAGTGTGGAAAAAACACTTTTTGCAATTGTGATAGTGTTGAAAAACCACTTTTTGCACTTGTGTTAGTGTTGAAAAACCACTTTTCGCACTTGTATTAGTGTTGAAAAACCACTTTTCGCACTTGTGTTAGTGTTGAAAAACCACTTTTCGCACTTGTGTTGGTGTTGAAAAACCACTTTTGCACTTGTGTTGGTGCAGGAAACCACTTTTGCACTTGTATTAGTGTGGAAAAAACACTTTTTGCAATTGTGATAGTGTTGAAAAACCACTTTTCGCACTTGTGTTAGTGTTGAAAAACCACTTTTCGCACTTGTGTTAGTGTTGAAAAACCACTTTTCGCACTTGTGTTAGTGTTGAAAAACCACTTTTCACACTTGTGTTGGTGCAGGAAACCACTTTTGCACTTGTATTAGTGTGGAAAAAACACTTTTTGCACTTGTGATAGTGTTGAAAAACCACTTTTCGCACTTGTGTTGGTGTTGAAAAACTACTTTTCGCACTTGTGTTGGTGCAGGAAACCACTTTTGCACTTGTATTAGTGTCGAAAAACCACTTTTCGCACTTGTGTTAGTGTTGAAGAACCACTTTTCACACTTGTGTTAGTGTTGAAAAACCACTTTTCGCACTTGTGTTGGTGCAGGAAACCACTTTTGCACTTGTATTAGTGTGGAAAAAACATTTTTCTCACTTGTTTTAGTGTTGAAAAACCACTTTTCGCACTTGTGTTAGTGTTGAAAAACCACTTTTCGCACTTCTGTTGGTGCAGGAAACCACTTTTGCACTTGTATTAGTGTGGAAAAAACACTTTTCGCACTTGTGTTAGTGTTGAAAAACCACTTTTCGCACTTGTGTTAGTGTTGAAAAAACACTTTTCGCACTTGTGTTGGTACAGGAAACCACTTTTGCACTTGTATTAGTGTGGAAAAAACACTTTTCGCACTTGTGTTAGTGTTGAAAAACCACTTTTCGCACTTGTGTTAGTGTTGAAAAACCACTTTTCGCACTTGTGTTGGTGCAGGAAACCACTTTTGCACTTGTATTAGCGTGGCAAACCACTTTTCGCACTTGTGTTAGTGTTGAAAAACCACTTTTCGCACTTGTGTTAGTGTTGAAAAACCACTTTTCACACTTGTGTTGGTGCAGGAAACCACTTTTGCACATGTATTAGTGTGGAAAAAACACTTTTTGCACTTGTGATAGTGTTGAAAACCCACTTTTCGCACTTGTGTTAGTGTTGAAAAACCACTTTTCGCACTTGTGTTGGTGCAGGAAACCACTTTTGCACTTGTATTAGTGTCGAAAAACCACTTTTCGCACTTGTGTTAGTGTTGAAGAACCACTTTTCGCACTTGTGTTAGTGTTGAAAAACCACTTTTCGCACTTGTGTTGGTGCAGGAAACCACTTTTGCACTTGTATTAGTGTGGAAAAAACACTTTTCTCACTTGTTTTAGTGTTGAAAAACCACTTTTCGCACTTGTGTTAGTGTTGAAAAACCACTTTTCGCACTTCTGTTGGTGCAGGAAACCACTTTTGCACTTGTATTAGTGTTGAAAAAACACTTTTGGCACTTGTGTTAGTGTTGAAAAACCACTTTTCGCACTTGTGTTAGTGTTGAAAAAACACTTTTCGCACTTGTGTTGGTGCAGGAAACCACTTTTGCACTTGTATTAGTGTGGAAAAAACACTTTTTGCACTTGTGATAGTGTTGAAAAACCACTTTTCGCACTTGTGTTAGTGTTGAAAAACCACTTTTCGCACTTGTGTTAGTGTTGAAAAACCACTTTTCGCACTTGTGTTAGTGTTGAAAAACCACTTTTCGCACTTGTGTTGGTGTTGAAAAACCAATTTTGCACTTGTATTAGTGTGGAAAAAACACTTTTCACACTTGTGTTAGTGTTGAAAAACCACTTTTTGCACTTGTGTTAGTGTTGAAAAAACACTTTTCGCACTTGTGTTGGTGCAGGAAACCACTTTTGCACTTGTATTAGTGTGGAAAAAACACTTTTTGCACTTGTGATAGTGTTGAAAAACCACTTTTCGCACTTGTGTTAGTGTTGAAAAACCACTTTTCGCACTTGTGTTGGTGCAGGAAACCACTTTTGCACTTGTATTAGTGTGGAAAAACCACTTTTCGCACTTGTGTTAGTGTTGAAAAACCACTTTTCGCACTTGTGTTAGTGTTGAAAAACCACTTTTCACACTTGTGTTGGTGCAGGAAACCACTTTTGCACTTGTATTAGTGTGGAAAAAACACTTTTTGCACTTGTGATAGTGTTGAAAAACCACTTTTCGCACTTGTGTTAGTGTTGAAAAACCACTTTTCGCACTTGTGTTGGTGCAGGAAACCACTTTTGCACTTGTATTAGTGTCGAAAAACCACTTTTCGCACTTGTGTTAGTGTTGAAGAACCACTTTTCGCACTTGTGTTAGTGTTGAAAAACAACTTTTCGCACTTGTGTTGGTGCAGGAAACCACTTTTCGCACTTGTATTAGTGTGGAAAAACCACTTTTCACACTTATGTTAGTGTTGAAAAACAACTTTTCGCACTTGTGTTAGTGTTGAAAAACCACTTTTCGCACTTGTGTTAGTGTTGAAAAACCACTTTTCGCACTTGTGTTGGTGCAGGAAACCACTTTTGCACTTGTATTAGTGTGGAAAAACCACTTTTCGCACTTGTGTTAGTGTTGAAAAACCACTTTTCGCACTTGTGTTGGTGTTGAAAAACCACTTTTGCACTTGTATTAGTGTGGAAAAAAACACTTTTCGCACTTCTGTTAGTGTTGAAAAACCACTTTTCGCACTTGTGTTAGTGTTGAAAAACCACTTTTTGCACTTGTGTTAGTGTTGAAAAACCACTTTTCGCACTTGTGTTGGTGCAGGAAACCACTTTTGCACTTGTATTAGTGTGCAAAAACCACTTTTCGCACTTGTGTTAGTGTTGAAAAAACACTTTTTGCAATTGTGATAGTGTTGAAAAACCACGTTTCGCACTTGTGTTAGTGTTGAAAAACCACTTTTCGCACTTGTGTTAGTGTTGAAAAAACACTTTTGGCACTTGTGTTAGTGTTGAAAAACCACTTTTCGCACTTGTGTTAGTGTTGAAAAAACACTTTTCGCACTTGTGTTGGTGCAGGAAACCACTTTTGCACTTGTATTAGTGTGGAAAAAACACTTTTTGCACTTGTGATAGTGTTGAAAAACCACTTTTCGCACTTGTGTTAGTGTTGAAAAACCACTTTTCGCACTTGTGTTAGTGTTGAAAAACCACTTTTCGCACTTGTGTTAGTGTTGAAAAACCACTTTTCGCACTTGTGTTGGTGTTGAAAAACCAATTTTGCACTTGTATTAGTGTGGAAAAAACACTTTTCACACTTGTGTTAGTGTTGAAAAACCACTTTTTGCACTTGTGTTAGTGTTGAAAAAACACTTTTCGCACTTGTGTTGGTGCAGGAAACCACTTTTGCACTTGTATTAGTGTGGAAAAAACACTTTTTGCACTTGTGATAGTGTTGAAAAACCACTTTTCGCACTTGTGTTAGTGTTGAAAAACCACTTTTCGCACTTGTGTTGGTGCAGGAAACCACTTTTGCACTTGTATTAGTGTGGAAAAACCACTTTTCGCACTTGTGTTAGTGTTGAAAAACCACTTTTCGCACTTGTGTTAGTGTTGAAAAACCACTTTTCACACTTGTGTTGGTGCAGGAAACCACTTTTGCACTTGTATTAGTGTGGAAAAAACACTTTTTGCACTTGTGATAGTGTTGAAAAACCACTTTTCGCACTTGTGTTAGTGTTGAAAAAACACTTTTCGCACTTGTGTTGGTGCAGGAAACCACTTTTGCACTTGTATTAGTGTCGAAAAACCACTTTTCGCACTTGTGTTAGTGTTGAAGAACCACTTTTCGCACTTGTGTTAGTGTTGAAAAACAACTTTTCGCACTTGTGTTGGTGCAGGAAACCACTTTTCGTACTTGTATTAGTGTGGAAAAACCACTTTTCACACTTATGTTAGTGTTGAAAAACAACTTTTCGCACTTGTGTTAGTGTTGAAAAACCACTTTTCGCACTTGTGTTAGTGTTGAAAAACCACTTTTCGCACTTGTGTTAGTGTTGAAAAACCACTTTTCGCACTTGTGTTGGTGTTGAAAAACCACTTTGGCACTTGTATTAGTGTGGAAAAAACACTTTTCGCACTTGTGTTAGTGTTGAAAAACCACTTTTTGCACTTGTGTTGGTGCAGTAAACCACTTTTACACTTGTATTAGTGTGGAAAAAACACTTTTCGCACTTGTGTTAGTGTTGAAAAACCACTTTTCGCACTTGTGTTAGTGTTGAAAAACCACTTTTGGCACTTGTGTTGGTGCAGGAAACCACTTTTGCACTTGTATTAGTGTAGAAAAACCACTTTTCGCACTTGTGTTAATGATGAAAAACCACTTTTCGCACTTGTGTTAGTGTTGAAAAACCACTTTTCACACTTGTGTTAGTGTTGAAAAACCACTTTTCACACTTGTGTTGGTGCAGGAAACCACTTTTGCACTTGTATTAGTGTGCAAAAACCACTTTTCGCACTTGTGTTAGTGTTGAAAAAACACTTTTTGCAATTGTGATAGTGTTGAAAAACCACTTTTCGCACTTGTGTTAGTGTTGAAAAACCACTTTTCGCACTTGTGTTAGTGTTGAAAAAACACTTTTGGCACTTGTGTTAGTGTTGAAAAAACCACTTTTCGCACTTGTGTTAGTGGTGAAAAAACACTTTTCGCACTTGTGTTGGTGCAGGAAACCACTTTTGCACTTGTATTAGTGTGGAAAAAACACTTTTTGCACTTGTGATAGTGTTGAAAAACCACTTTTCGCACTTGTGTTAGTGTTGAAAAACCACTTTTCGCACTTGTGTTAGTGTTGAAAAAACCACTTTTCGCACTTGTGTTAGTGTTGAAAAACCACTTTTCGCACTTGTGTTGGTGTTGAAAAACCAATTTTGCACTTGTATTAGTGTGGAAAAAACACTTTTCACACTTGTGTTAGTGTTGAAAAACTACTTTTTGCACTTGTGTTTGTGTTGAAAAAACACTTTTCGCACTTGTGTTGGTGCAGGAAACCACTTTTGCACTTGTATTAGTGTGGAAAAAACACTTTTTGCACTTGTGATAGTGTTGAAAAACCACTTTTCGCACTTGTGTTAGTGTTGAAAAACCACTTTTCGCACTTGTGTTGGTGCAGGAAACCACTTTTGCACTTGTATTAGTGTGGAAAAACCACTTTTCGCACTTGTGTTAGTGTTGAAAAACCACTTTTCGCACTTGTGTTAGTGTTGAAAAACCACTTTTCACACTTGTGTTGGTGCAGGAAACCACTTTTGCACTTGTATTAGTGTGGAAAAAAACACTTTTTGCACTTGTGATAGTGTTGAAAAACCACTTTTCGCACTTGTGTTAGTGTTGAAAAACCACTTTTCGCACTTGTGTTGGTGCAGGAAACCACTTTTGCACTTGTATTAGTGTCGAAAAACACTTTTCGCACTTGTGTTAGTGTTGAAGAACCACTTTTCGCACTTGTGTTAGTGTTGAAAAACAACTTTTCGCACTTGTGTTGGTGCAGGAAACCACTTTTCGCACTTGTATTAGTGTGGAAAAACCACTTTTCACACTTATGTTAGTGTTGAAAAACAACTTTTCGCACTTGTGTTAGTGTTGAAAAACCACTTTTCGCACTTGTGTTAGTGTTGAAAAACCACTTTTCGCACTTGTGTTAGTGTTGAAAAACCACTTTTCGCACTTGTGTTGGTGTTGAAAAACCACTTTGGCACTTGTATTAGTGTGGAAAAAACACTTTTCGCACTTGTGTTAGTGTTGAAAAACCACTTTTTGCACTTGTGTTGGTGCAGGAAACCACTTTTACACTTGTATTAGTGTGGAAAAAACACTTTTCGCACTTGTGTTAGTGTTGAAAAACCACTTTTCGCACTTGTGTTAGTGTTGAAAAACCACTTTTCGCACTTGTGTTGGTGCAGGAAACCACTTTTGCACTTGTATTAGTGTAGAAAAACCACTTTTCGCACTTGTGTTAGTGATGAAAAACCACTTTTCGCACTTGTGTTAGTGTTGAAAAAACACTTTTCGCACTTGTGTTGGTGCAGGAAACCACTTTTGCACTTGTATTAGTGTGGAAAAAACACTTTTTGCACTTGTGATAGTGTTGAAAAACCACTTTTCGCACTTGTGTTAATGTTGAAAAAACACTTTTCGCACTTGTGTTAGTGTTGAAAAACCACTTTTCGCACTTGTGTTAGTGTTGAAAAACCACTTTTCGCACTGTGTTAGTGTTGAAAAACCACTTTTCGCACTTGTGTTAGTGTTGAAAAACCACTTTTCGCACTTGTGTTAGTGTTGAAAAACCACTTTTCGCACTTGTGTTAGTGTTGAAAAAACACTTTTCGCACTTGTGTTGGTACAGGAAACCACCTTTGCACTTGTATTAGTGTGGAAAAAACACTTTTTGCACTTGTGTTAGTGTTGAAAAACCACTTTTCGCACTTGTGTTAGTGTTGAAAAACCACTTTTCGCAGTTGTGTTGGTGCAGGAAACCACTTTTGCACTTTTATTAGCGTGGAAAAACCACTTTTCGCACTTGTGTTAGTGTTGAAAAACCACTTTTCGCACTTGTGTTAGTGTTGAAAAACCACTTTTCACACTTGTGTTGGTGCAGGAAACCACTTTTGCACATGTATTAGTGTGGAAAAAACACTTTTTGCACTTGTGATAGTGTTGAAAACCCACTTTTCGCACTTGTGTTAGTGTTGAAAAACCACTTTTCGCACTTGTGTTGGTGCAGGAAACCACTTTTGCACTTGTATTAGTGTCGAAAAACCACTTTTCGCACTTGTGTTAGTGTTGAAGAACCACTTTTCGCACTTGTGTTAGTGTTGAAAAACCACTTTTCGCACTTGTGTTGGTGCAGGAAACCACTTTTGCACTTGTATTAGTGTGGAAAAAACACTTTTCTCACTTGTTTTAGTGTTGAAAAACCACTTTTCGCACTTGTGTTAGTGTTGAAAAACCACTTTTCGCACTTCTGTTGGTGCAGGAAACCACTTTTGCACTTGTATTAGTGTGGAAAAAACACTTTTCGCACTTGTGTTAGTGTTGAAAAACCACTTTTCGCACTTGTGTTAGTGTTGAAAAAACACTTTTCGCACTTGTGTTGGTGCAGGAAACCACTTTTGCACTTGTATTAGTGTGGAAAAACCACTTTTCGCACTTGTGTTAGTGTTGAAAAGCCACTTTTCGCACTTGTGTTAGTGTTGAAAACCACTTTTCGCACTTGTGTTGGTGCAGGAAACCACTTTTGCACTTGTATTAGTGTGGAAAAACCACTTTTCGCACTTGTGTTAATGTTGAAAAACCACTTTTCGCACTTGTGTTGGTGCAGGAAACCACTTTTGCACTTGTATTAGTGTGGAAAAAACACTTTTCACACTTGTGTTAGTGTTGAAAAACCACTTTTCGCACTTGTGTTAGTGTTGAAAAACCACTTTTCGCACTTGTGTTGGTCCAGGAAACCACTTTTGCACTTGTATTAGTGTGGAAAAAACACTTTTTGCACTTGTGATAGTGTTGAAAAACCACTTTTCGCACTTGTGTTAGTGTTGAAAAACCACTTTTCGCACTTGTGTTGGTGCAGGAAACCACTTTTGCACTTGTATTAGTGTAGAAAAACCACTTTTCGCACTTGTGTTAGTGTTGAAAAACCATTTTTCGCACTTGTGTTAGTGTTGAAAAACCACTTTTCGCACTTGCGTTGGTGCAGGAAACCACTTTTGCACTTGTATTAGTGTGGAAAAAACACTTTTTGCACTTGTGATAGTGTTGAAAAACCACTTTTCGCACTTGTGTTAGTGTTGAAAAACCACTTTTCGCACTTGTGTTGGTGCAGGAAACCACTTTTGCACTTGTATTAGTGTGGAAAAACCACTTTTCGCACTTGTGTTAGTGTTGAAAAACCACTTTTCCCACTTGTGTTAGTGTTGAAAAACCACTTTTCGCACTTGTGTTAGTGTTGAAAAACCACTTTTTGCACTTGTGTTGGTGCAGGAAACCACTTTTGCACTTGTGTTAGTGTGGAAAAAACACGTTTTGCACTTGTGATAGTGTTGAAAAACCACTTTTCGCACTTGTGTTAGTGTTGAAAAACCACTTTTCGCACTTGTGTTGGTGCAGGAAACCACTTTTGCACTTGTATTAGTGTGGAAAAACCACTTTTCACACTTATGTTAGTGTTGAAAAACAACTTTTCGCACTTGTGTTAGTGTTGAAAAACCACTTTTCGCACTTGTGTTAGTGTTGAAAAACCACTTTTCGCACTTGTGTTAGTGTTGAAAAACCACTTTTCGCACTTGTGTTGGTGTTGAAAAACCACTTTTGCACTTGTGTTAGTGTGGAAAAAACACTTTTCGCACTTGTGTTAGTGTTGAAAAACCACTTTTTGCACTTGTGTTGGTGCAGGAAACCACTTTTGCACTTGTATTAGTGTGGAAAAAACACTTTTCGCACTTGTGTTAGTGTTGAAAAACCACTTTTCGCACTTGTGTTGGTGCAGGAAACCACTTTTGCACTTGTATTAGTGTGGAAAAACCACTTTTCACACTTATGTTAGTGTTGAAAAACAACTTTTCGCACTTGTGTTAGTGTTGAAAAACCACTTTTCGCACTTGTGTTAGTTGTCGAAAAACCACTTTTCGCACTTGTGTTGGTGCAGGCAACCATTTTTGCACTTGTATTAGTGTGGAAAAAACACTTTTTGCACTTGTGATAGTGTTGAAAAACCACTTTTCGCACTTGTGTTAGTGTTGAAAAAGCACTTTTCGCACTTGTGTTAGTGTTGAAAAACCACTTTTCGCACTTGTGTTAGTGTTGAAAAACCACTTTTTGCACTTGTGTTGGTGTTGAAAATCCACTTTTGCACTTGTATTAGTGTGGAAAAAAACACTTTTCGCACTTGTGTTAGTGTTGAAAAACCACTTTTCGCACTTGTGTTAGTGTTGAAAAACCACTTTTCGCACTTTTGTTAGTGTTGAAAAACCACTTTTCGCACTTGTGTTGGTGCATGAAACCACTTTTGCACTTGTATTAGTGTGCAAAAACCACTTTTTGCACTTGTGTTAGTGTTGAAAAAACACTTTTTGCAATTGTGATAGTGTTGAAAAACCACTTTTCGCACTTGTGTTAGTGTTGAAAAACCACTTTTCGCACTTGTGTTAGTGTTGAAAAAACACTTTTGGCACTTGTGTTAGTGTTGAAAAACCACTTTTCGCACTTGTGTTAGTGTTGAAAAAACACTTTTCGCACTTGTGTTGGTGCAGGAAACCACTTTTGCACTTGTATTAGTGTGGAAAAAACACTTTTTGCACTTGTGATAGTGTTGAAAAACCACTTTTCGCACTTGTGTTAGTGTTGAAAAACCACTTTTCGCACTTGTGTTAGTGTTGAAAAACCACTTTTCGCACTTGTGTTAGTGTTGAAAAACCACTTTTCGCACTTGTGTTGGTGTTGAAAAACCAATTTTGCACTTGTATTAGTGTGGAAAAAACACTTTTCACACTTGTGTTAGTGTTGAAAAACCACTTTTTGCACTTGTGTTAGTGTTGAAAAAACACTTTTCGCACTTGTGTTGGTGCAGGAAACCACTTTTGCACTTGTATTAGTGTGGAAAAAACACTTTTTGCACTTGTGATAGTGTTGAAAAACCACTTTTCGCACTTGTGTTAGTGTTGAAAAACCACTTTTCGCACTTGTGTTGGTGCAGGAAACCACTTTTGCACTTGTATTAGTGTGGAAAAACCACTTTTCGCACTTGTGTTAGTGTTGAAAAACCACTTTTCGCACTTGTGTTAGTGTTGAAAAACCACTTTTCACACTTGTGTTGGTGCAGGAAACCACTTTTGCACTTGTATTAGTTTGGAAAAAACACTTTTTGCACTTGTGATAGTGTTGAAAAACCACTCTCGCACTTGTGTTGGTGCAGGAAACCACTTTTGCACTTGTATTAGTGTGGAAAAACCACTTTTCACACTTATGTTAGTGTTGAAAAACAACTTTTCGCACTTGTGTTAGTGTTGAAAAACCACTTTTCGCACGTGTGTTAGTTGTCGAAAAACCACTTTTCGCACTTGTGTTGGTGCAGGCAACCATTTTTGCACTTGTATTAGTGTGGAAAAAACACTTTTTGCACTTGTGATAGTGTTGAAAAACCACTTTTCGCACTTGTGTTAGTGTTGAAAAACCACTTTTCGCACTTGTGTTAGTGTTGAAAAACCACTTTTCGCACTTGTGTTAGTGTTGAAAAACCACTTTTCGCACTTGTGTTGGTGTTGAAAAACCACTTTTGCACTTGTATTAGTGTGGAAAAAAACACTTTTCGCACTTGTGTTAGTGTTGAAAAACCACTTTTCGCACTTGTGTTAGTGTTGAAAAACCACTTTTCGCACATTTGTTAGTGTTGAAAAACCACTTTTCGCACTTGTGTTGGTGCAGGAAACCACTTTTGCACTTGTATTAGTGTGCAAAAACCACTTTTTGCACTTGTGTTAGTGTTGAAAAAACACTTTTTGCAATTGTGATAGTGTTGAAAAACCACTTTTCGCACTTGTGTTAGTGTTGAAAAACCACTTTTCGCACTTGTGTTAGTGTTGAAAAAACACTTTTGGCACTTGTGTTAGTGTTGAAAAACCACTTTTCGCACTTGTGTTAGTGTTGAAAAAACACTTTTCGCACTTGTGTTGGTGCAGGAAACCACTTTTGCACTTGTATTAGTGTGGAAAAAACACTTTTTGCACTTGTGATAGTGTTGAAAAACCACTTTTCGCACTTGTGTTAGTGTTGAAAAACCACTTTTCGCACTTGTGTTAGTGTTGAAAAACCACTTTTCGCACTTGTGTTAGTGTTGAAAAACCACTTTTCGCACTTGTGTTGGTGTTGAAAAACCAATTTTGCACTTGTATTAGTGTGGAAAAAACACTTTTCACACTTGTGTTAGTGTTGAAAAACCACTTTTTGCACTTGTGTTAGTGTTGAAAAAACACTTTTCGCACTTGTGTTGGTGCAGGAAACCACTTTTGCACTTGTATTAGTGTGGAAAAAACACTTTTTGCACTTGTGATAGTGTTGAAAAACCACTTTTCGCACTTGTGTTAGTGTTGAAAAACCACTTTTCGCACTTGTGTTGGTGCAGGAAACCACTTTTGCACTTGTATTAGTGTGGAAAAACCACTTTTCGCACTTGTGTTAGTGTTGAAAAACCACTTTTCGCACTTGTGTTAGTGTTGAAAAACCACTTTTCACACTTGTGTTGGTGCAGGAAACCACTTTCGCACTTGTATTAGTGTGGAAAAAACACTTTTTGCACTTGTGTTAGTGTTGAAAAACCACTTTTGCACTTGTATTAGTGTCGAAAAACCACTTTTCGCACTTGTGTTAGTGTTGAAGAACCACTTTTCGCACTTGTGTTAGTGTTGAAAAACCACTTTTCGCACTTGTGTTGGTGCAGGAAACCACTTTTGCACTTGTATTAGTGTGGAAAAAACACTTTTCTCACTTGTTTTAGTGTTGAAAAACCACTTTTCGCACTTGTGTTAGTGTTGAAAAACCACTTTTCGCACTTGTGTTGGTGCAGGAAACCACTTTTGCACTTGTATTAGTGTGGAAAAAACACTTTTCGCACTTGTGTTAGTGTTGAAAAACCACTTTTCGCACTTGTGTTAGTGTTGAAAAAACACTTTTCGCACTTGTGTTGGTGCAGGAAACCACTTTTGCACTTGTATTAGTGTGGAAAAACCACTTTTCGCACTTGTGTTAGTGTTGAAAAACCACTTTTCGCACTTGTGTTAGTGTTGAAAAACCACTTTTCGCACTTGTGTTGGTCCAGGAAACCACTTTTGCACTTGTATTAGTGTGGAAAAAACACTTTTTGCACTTGTGATAGTGTTAAAAAACCACTTTTCGCACTTGTGTTAGTGTTGAAAAACCACTTTTCGCACTTGTGTTGGTGCAGGAAACCACTTTTGCACTTGTATTAGTGTAGAAAAACCACTTTTCGCACTTGTGTTAGTGTTGAAAAACCATTTTTCGCACTTGTGTTAGTGTTGAAAAACCACTTTTTGCACTTGTGTTGGTGCAGGAAACCACTTTTGCACTTGTGTTAGTGTGGAAAAAACACGTTTTGCACTTGTGATAGTGTTGAAAAACCACTTTTCGCACTTGTGTTAGTGTTGAAAAACCACTTTTCGCACTTGTGTTGGTGCAGGAAACCACTTTTGCACTTGTATTAGTGTGGAAAAACCACTTTTCACACTTATGTTAGTGTTGAAAAACAACTTTTCGCACTTGTGTTAGTGTTGAAAAACAACTTTTCGCACTTGTGTTAGTGTTGAAAAACCACTTTTCGCACTTGTGTTAGTGTTGAAAAACAACTTTTCGCACTTGTGTTAGTGTTGAAAAACCACTTTTCGCACTTGTGTTGGTGTTGAAAAACCAGTTTGGCACTTGTATTAGTGTGGAAAAAACACTTTTCGCACTTGTGGTAGTGTTGAAAAACCACTTTTTGCACTTGTGTTGGTGCAGGAAACCACTTTTACACTTGTATTAGTGTGGAAAAAACACTTTTCGCACTTGTGTTAGTGTTGAAAAACCACTTTTGGCACTTGTGTTAGTGTTGAAAAACCACTTTTCGCACTTGTGTTGGTGCAGGAAACCACTTTTGCACTTGTATTAGTGTAGAAAAACCACTTTTCGCACTTGTGATAGTGTTGAAAAACCACTTTTCGCACTTGTGTTAGTGTTGAAAAAACACTTTTCGCATTTGTGTTAGTGTTGAAAAACCACTTTTCGCACTTGTGTTAGTGTTGAAAAACCACTTTTCGCACTTGTGTTAGTGTTGAAAAACCACTTTTCGCACTTGTGTTAGTGTTGAAAAACCACTTTTCGCACTTGTGTTAGTGTTGAAAAACCACTTTTCGCACTTGTGTTAGTGTTGAAAAAACACTTTTCGCACTTGTGTTGGTACAGGAAACCACTTTTGCACTTGTATTAGTGTGGAAAAAACACTTTTCGCACTTGTGTTAGTGTTGAAAAACCACTTTTCGCACTTGTGTTAGTGTTGAAAAACCACTTTTCGCACTTGTGTTGGTGCAGGAAACCACTTTTGCACTTGTACTGGCGTGGAAAAACCACTTTTCGCACTTGTGTTAGTGTTGAAAAACCACTTTTCGCACTTGTGTTAGTGTTGAAAAACCACTTTTCACACTTGTGTTGGTGCAGGAAACCACTTTTGCACTTGTATTAGTGTGGAAAAAACACTTTTTGCACTTGTGATAGTGTTGAAAACCCACTTTTCGCACTTGTGTTAGTGTTGAAAAACCACTTTTCGCACTTGTGTTGGTGCAGGAAACCACTTTTGCACTTGTATTAGTGTCGAAAAACCACTTTTCGCACTTGTGTTAGTGTTGAAAAACCACTTTTCGCACTTGTGTTGGTGCAGGAAACCACTTTTGCACTTGTATTAGTGTGGAAAAAACACTTTTCTCACTTGTTTTAGTGTTGAAAAACCACTTTTCGCACTTGTGTTAGTGTTGAAAAACCACTTTTCGCACTTCTGTTGGTGCAGGAAACCACTTTTGCACTTGTATTAGTGTGGAAAAAACACTTTTCGCACTTGTGTTAGTGTTGAAAAACCACTTTTCGCACTTGTGTTAGTGTTGAAAAAACACTTTTCGCACTTGTGTTGGTGCAGGAAACCACTTTTGCACTTGTATTAGTGTGGAAAAACCACTTTTCGCACTTGTGTTAGTGTTGAAAAAACACTTTTCGCACTTGTGTTAGTGTTGAAAACCACTTTTCGCACTTGTGTTGGTGCAGGAAACCACTTTTGCACTTGTATTAGTGTGGAAAAACCACTTTTCGCACTTGTGTTAGTGTTGAAAAACCACTTTTCGCACTTGTGTTGGTGCAGGAAACCACTTTTGCACTTGTATTAGTGTGGAAAAAACACTTTTCGCACTTGTGTTAGTGTTGAAAAACCACTTTTCGCACTTGTGTTAGTGTTGAAAAACCACTTTTCGCACTTGTGTTGGTCCAGGAAACCACTTTTGCACTTGTATTAGTGTGGAAAAAACACTTTTTGCACTTGTGATAGTGTTGAAAAACCACTTTTTGCACTTGTGTTAGTGTTGAAAAACCACTTTTCGCACTTGTGTTGGTGCAGGAAACCACTTTTGCACTTGTATTAGTGTAGAAAAACCACTTTTCGCACTTGTGTTAGTGTTGAAAAAACATTTTTCGCACTTGTGTTAGTGTTGAAAAACCACTTTTCGCACTTGTGTTGGTGCAGGAAACCACTTTTGCACTTGTATTAGTGTGGAAAAAACACTTTTTGCACTTGTGATAGTGTTGAAAAACCACTTTTCGCACTTGTGTTAGTGTTGAAAAACCACTTTTCGCACTTGTGTTGGTGCAGGAAACCACTTTTGCACTTGTATTAGTGTGGAAAAACCACTTTTCGCACTTGTGTTAGTGTTGAAAAACCACTTTTCGCACTTGTGTTAGTGTTGAAAAACCACTTTTCGCACTTGTGTTAGTGTTGAAAAACCACTTTTTGCACTTGTGTTGGTGCAGGAAACCACTTTTGCACTTGTGTTAGTGTGGAAAAAACACGTTTTGCACTTGTGATAGTGTTGAAAAACCACTTTTCGCACTTGTGTTAGTGTTGAAAAACCACTTTTCGCACTTGTGTTGGTGCAGGAAACCACTTTTGCACTTGTATTAGTGTGGAAAAACCACTTTTCACACTTATGTTAGTGTTGAAAAACAACTTTTCGCACTTGTGTTAGTGTTGAAAAACCACTTTTCGCACTTGTGTTAGTGTTGAAAAACCACTTTTCGCACTTGTGTTAGTGTTGAAAAACCACTTTTCGCACTTGTGTTGGTGTTGAAAAACCACTTTTGCACTTGTGTTAGTGTGGAAAAAACACTTTTCGCACTTGTGTTAGTGTTGAAAAACCACTTTTTGCACTTGTGTTGGTGCAGGAAACCACTTTTGCACTTGTATTAGTGTGGAAAAAACACTTTTTGCACTTGTGTTAGTGTTGAAAAACCACTTTTCACACTTGTGTTGGTGCAGGAAACCACTTTTGCACTTGTATTAGTGTGGAAAAACCACTTTTCACACTTATGTTAGTGTTGAAAAACAACTTTTCGCACTTGTGTTAGTGTTGAAAAACCACTTTTCGCACTTGCGTTAGTTGTCGAAAAACCACTTTTCGCACTTGTGTTGGTGCAGGCAACCATTTTTGCACTTGTATTAGTGTGGAAAAAACACTTTTTGCACTTGTGATAGTGTTGAAAAACCACTTTTAGCACTTGTGTTAGTGTTGAAAAACCACTTTTCGCACTTGTGTTAGTGTTGAAAAACCACTTTTCGCACTTGCGTTAGTGTTGAAAAACCACTTTTCGCACTTGTGTTGGTGTTGAAAAACCACTTTTGCACTTGTATTAGTGTGGAAAAAAACACTTTTCGCACTTGTGTTAGTGTTGAAAAACCACTTTTCGCACTTGTGTTAGTGTTGAAAAAACACTTTTCGCACTTGTGTTGGTGCAGGAAACCACTTTTGCACTTCTATTAGTGTGGAAAAAACACTTTTTGCACTTGTGATAGTGTTGAAAAACCACTTTTCGCACTTGTGTTAGTGTTGAAAAACCACTTTTCGCACTTGTGTTGGTGCAGGAAACCACTTTTGCACTTGTATTAGTGTGGAAAAACCACTTTTCGCACTTGTGTTAGTGTTGAAAAACCACTTTTCGCACTTGTGTTAGTGTTGAAAAACCACTTTCGCACTTGTCTTAGTGTTGAAAAACCACTTTTCGCACTTGTGTTGACGTGCAGGAAACCACTTTTGCACTTGTATTAGTGTGGAAAAAATACTTTACGCACTTGTGTTAGTGTTGAAAAACCACTTTTCGCACTTGTGTTAGTGTTGAAAAACCACTTTTCGCACTTGTGTTGGTGCAGGAAACCAGTTTTGCACTTGTATTAGTGTGGAAAAACCACTTTTCGCACTTGTGTTAGTGTTGAAAAACCACTTTTCGCACTTGTGTTAGTGTTGAAAAACCACTTTTCGCACTTGTGTTGGTGCAGGAAACCACTTCTGCACTTGTATTAGTGTGGAAAAACCACTTTTCACACTTGTGTTAGTGTTGAAAAACCACTTTTCGCACTTGTGTTAGTGTTGAAAAACCACTTTTCGCACTTGTGTTAGTGTTGAAAAACCACTTTTTGCACTTGTGTTTGTGCAGGAAACCACTTTTGCACTTGTATTAGTGTGGAAAAAACACTTTTCGCACTTGTGTTAGTGTTGAAAAACCACTTTTCGCACTTGTGTTAGTGTTGAAAAACCACTTTTCGCACTTGTGTTTGTGTTGAAAAACCACTTTTCGCACTTGTGTTAGTGTTGAAAAACCACTTTTCGCACTTGTTTTGGTGCAGGAAACCCCTTTTGCACTTGTATTAGTGTGGAAAAAACACTTTTCGCACTTGTGTTAGTGTTGAAAAACCACTTTTCGCACTTGTGTTAGTGTTGAAAAACCACTTTTCGCAATTGTGTTTGTGCAGGAAACCACTTTTGCACTTGTATTAGTGTGGAAAAAACACTTTTCGCACTTGTGTTAGTGTTGAAAAACCACTTTTCGCACTTGTGTTAGTGTTGAAAAACCACTTTTCGCACTTGTGTTTGTGTTGAAAAACCACTTTTTGCACTTGTGGGAGTGTTGAAAAACCACTTTTCGCACTTGTTTTGGTGCAGGAAACCACTTTTGCACTTGTATTAGTGTGGAAAAAACACTTTTCGCACTTGTGTTAGTGTTGAAAAACCACTTTTCGCACTTGTGTTGGCGCAGGAAACCACTTTTGCACTTGCATTAGTGTGGAAAAAACACTTTTTGCACTTGTGATAGTGTTGAAAAACCACTTTTCGCACTTGTGTTAGTGTTGAAAAACCACTTTTCGCACTTGTGTTGGTGCAGGAAACCACTTTTGCACTTGTATTAGTGTGGAAAAACCACTTTTCGCACTTGTGTTAGTGTTGAAAAACCACTTTTCGCACTTGTGTTAGTGTTGAAAAACCACTTTTCGCACTTGTGTTAGTGTTGAAAAACCACTTTTCGCACTTGTGTTAATGTTGAAAAACCACTTTTCGCACTTGTGTTAGTGTTGAAAAACCACTTTTCGCACTTGTGTTAGTGTTGAAAAAACACTTTTCGCACTTGTGTTAGTGTTGAAAAACCACTTTTCGCACTTGTATTAGTGTGGAAAAACCACTTTTCGCACTTGTGTTAGTGTTCAAAAACCACTTTTCGCACTTGTGTTAGTGTTGAAAAACCACTTTTTGCACTTGTGTTAGTGTTGAAAAACCACTTTTCGCACTTGTGTTATTGTTGAAAAACCACTTTTCGCACTTGTGTTAGTGTTGAAAAACCACTTTTCGCACTTGTGTTAGTGTTGAAAAACCACTTTTCGCACTTGTGTTGGTGCAGGAAACCCCTTTTGCACTTGTATTAGTGTGGAAAAAACACTTTTCGCACTTGTGTTAGTGTTCAAAAACCACTTTTCGCACTTGTGTTGGTGCAGGAAACCACGTTTGCACTTGTATTAGTGTGGAAAAAACACTTTTTGCACTTGTGATAGTGTTGAAAAACCACTTTTCGCACTTGTGTTAGTGTTGAAAACCCACTTTTCGCACTTGTGTTAGTGTTGAAAAACCACTTTTCGCACTTGTGTTAGTGTTGAAAAACCACTTTTCGCACTTGTGTTGGTGTTGAAAAACCACTTTTTCACTTGTATTGGTGTGAAAAAAACACTTTTCGCACTTGTGTTAGTGATGAAAAACCACTTTTCGCACTTGTGTTAGTGTTGAAAAAACACTTTTCGCACTTGTGTTGGTGCAGGAAACCACTTTTGCACTTGTATTAGTGTGGAAAAAACACTTTTTGCACTTGTGTTAGTGTTGAAAAACCACTTTTCGCACTTGTGTTGGTGTTGAAAAACCACTTTTGCACTTGTATTAGTGTGGAAAAAACACTTTTCGCACTTGTGTTAGTGTTGAAAAAACACTTTTCGCACTTGTGTTGGTGCAGGAAACCACTTTTGCACTTGTATTAGTGTGGAAAAAACACTTTTTGCACTTGTGTTAGTGTTGAAAAACCACTTTTCGCACTTGTGTTAGTGTTGAAAAACCACTTTTCGCACTTGTGTTAGTGTTGAAAAACCACTTTTCGCACTTGTGTTAGTGTTGAAAAACCACTTTTCGCACTTGTGTTGGTGTTGAAAAACCACTTTTGCACTTGTATTAGTGTGGAAAAAACACTTTTCGCACTTGTGTTAGTGTTGAAAAAACACTTTTCGCACTTGTGTTGGTGCAGGAAACCACTTTTGCACTTGTATTAGTGTGGAAAAAACACTTTTTGCACTTGTGTTAGTGTTGAAAAACCACTTTTCGCACTTGTCTTCGTGCAGGAAACCACTTTTGCACTTATATTAGTGTGGAAAAACCACTTTTCGCACTTGTGTTAGTGTTGAAAAACCACTTTTCGCACTTGTGTTAGTGTTGAAAAACCACTTTTCGCACTTGTGTTAGTGTTGAAAAAACACTTTTCGCACTTGTGTTGGTGCAGGAAACCACTTTTGCACTTGTATTAGTGTGGAAAAAACACTTTTTGCACTTGTGTTAGTGTTGAAAAACCACTTTTCGCACTTGTGTTGGTGTTGAAAAACCACTTTTGCACTTGTATTAGTGTGGAAAAAACACTTTTCGCACTTGTGTTAGTGTTGAAAAAACACTTTTCGCACTTGTGTTGGTGCAGGAAACCACTTTTGCACTTGTATTAGTGTGGAAAAAACACTTTTTGCACTTGTGTTAGTGTTGAAAAACCACTTTTCGCACTTGTGTTAGTGTTGAAAAACCACTTTTCGCACTTGTGTTAGTGTTGAAAAACCACTTTTCGCACTTGTGTTAGTGTTGAAAAACCACTTTTCGCACTTGTGTTGGTGTTGAAAAACCACTTTTGCACTTGTATTAGTGTGGAAAAAACACTTTTCGCACTTGTGTTAGTGTTGAAAAAACACTTTTCGCACTTGTGTTGGTGCAGGAAACCACTTTTGCACTTGTATTAGTGTGGAAAAAACACTTTTTGCACTTGTGTTAGTGTTGAAAAACCACTTTTCGCACTTGTCTTCGTGCAGGAAACCACTTTTGCACTTATATTAGTGTGGAAAAACCACTTTTCGCACTTGTGTTAGTGTTGAAAAACCACTTTTCGCACTTGTGTTAGTGTTGAAAAACCAATTTCGCACTTGTGTTAGTGTTGAAAAACCACTTTTCGCACTTGTGTTGGTGCAGGAAACCACTTTTGCACTTGTATTAGTGTGGAAAAAACACTTTTCGCACTTGTGTTAGTGTTGAAAAACCACTTTTCGCACTTGTGTTGGTGCAGGAAACCACTTTTGCACTTGTATTAGTGTGGAAAAACCACTTTTCACACTTATGTTAGTGTTGAAAAACAACTTTTCGCACTTGTGTTAGTGTTGAAAAACCACTTTTCGCACTTGTGTTAGTTGTCGAAAAACCACTTTTCGCACTTGTGTTGGTGCAGGCAACCATTTTTGCACTTGTATTTGTGTGGAAAAAACACTTTTTGCACTTGTGATAGTGTTGAAAAACCACTTTTCGCACTTGTGTTAGTGTTGAAAAACCACTTTTCGCACTTGTGTTAGTGTTGAAAAACCACTTTTCGCACTTGTGTTAGTGTTGAAAAAACACTTTTCGCACTTGTGTTGGTGCAGGAAACCACTTTTGCACTTCTATTAGTGTGGAAAAAACACTTTTTGCACTTGTGATAGTGTTGAAAAACCACTTTTCGCACTTGTGTTAGTGTTGAAAAACCACTTTTCGCACTTGTGTTGGTGCAGGAAACCACTTTTGCACTTGTATTAGTGTGGAAAAACCACTTTTCGCACTTGTGTTAGTGTTGAAAAACCACTTTTCGCACTTGTGTTAGTGTTGAAAAACCACTTTCGCACTTGTCTTAGTGTTGAAAAACCACTTTTCGCACTTGTGTTGACGTGCAGGAAACCACTTTTGCACTTGTATTAGTGTGGAAAAAATACTTTACGCACTTGTGTTAGTGTTGAAAAACCACTTTTCGCACTTGTGTTAGTGTTGAAAAACCACTTTTCGCACTTGTGTTGGTGCAGGAAACCAGTTTTGCACTTGTATTAGTGTGGAAAAACCACTTTTCGCACTTGTGTTAGTGTTGAAAAACCACTTTTCGCACTTGTGTTAGTGTTGAAAAACCACTTTTCGCACTTGTGTTGGTGCAGGAAACCACTTCTGCACTTGTATTAGTGTGGAAAAACCACTTTTCACACTTGTGTTAGTGTTGAAAAACCACTTTTCGCACTTGTGTTAGTGTTGAAAAACCACTTTTCGCACTTGTGTTAGTGTTGAAAAACCACTTTTTGCACTTGTGTTTGTGCAGGAAACCACTTTTGCACTTGTATTAGTGTGGAAAAAACACTTTTCGCATTTGTGTTAGTGTTGAAAAACCACTTTTCGCACTTGTGTTAGTGTTGAAAAACCACTTTTCGCACTTGTGTTTGTGTTGAAAAACCACTTTTCGCACTTGTGTTAGTGTTGAAAAACCACTTTTCGCACTTGTTTTGGTGCAGGAAACCCCTTTTGCACTTGTATTAGTGTGGTAAAAACACTTTTCGCACTTGTGTTAGTGTTGAAAAACCACTTTTCGCACTTGTGTTAGTGTTGAAAAACCACTTTTCGCAATTGTGTTTGTGCAGGAAACCACTTTTGCACTTGTATTAGTGTGGAAAAAACACTTTTCGCACTTGTGTTAGTGTTGAAAAACCACTTTTCGCACTTGTGTTAGTGTTGAAAAACCACTTTTCGCACTTGTGTTTGTGTTGAAAAACCACTTTTTGCACTTGTGGGAGTGTTGAAAAACCACTTTTCGCACTTGTTTTGGTGCAGGAAACCACTTTTGCACTTGTATTAGTGTGGAAAAAACACTTTTCGCACTTGTGTTAGTGTTGAAAAACCACTTTTCGCACTTGTGTTGGCGCAGGAAACCACTTTTGCACTTGCATTAGTGTGGAAAAAACACTTTTTGCACTTGTGATAGTGTTGAAAAACCACTTTTCGCACTTGTGTTAGTGTTGAAAAACCACTTTTCGCACTTGTGTTGGTGCAGGAAACCACTTTTGCACTTGTATTAGTGTGGAAAAACCACTTTTCGCACTTGTGTTAGTGTTGAAAAACCACTTTTCGCACTTGTGTTAGTGTTGAAAAACCACTTTTCGCACTTGTGTTAGTGTTGAAAAACCACTTTTCGCACTTGTGTTAGTGTTGAAAAACCACTTTTCGCACTTGTGTTAGTGTTGAAAAACCACTTTTCGCACTTGTGTTAGTGTTGAAAAAACACTTTTCGCACTTGTGTTAGTGTTGAAAAACCACTTTTCGCACTTGTATTAGTGTGGAAAAACCACTTTTCGCACTTGTGTTAGTGTTCAAAAACCACTTTTCGCACTTGTGTTAGTGTTGAAAAACCACTTTTTGCACTTGTGTTAGTGTTGAAAAACCACTTTTCGCACTTGTGTTATTGTTGAAAAACCACTTTTCGCACTTGTGTTAGTGTTGAAAAACCACTTTTCGCACTTGTGTTAGTGTTGAAAAACCACTTTTCGCACTTGTGTTGGTGCAGGAAACCCCTTTTGCACTTGTATTAGTGTGGAAAAAACACTTTTCGCACTTGTGTTAGTGTTCAAAAACCACTTTTCGCACTTGTGTTGGTGCAGGAAACCACGTTTGCACTTGTATTAGTGTGGAAAAAACACTTTTTGCACTTGTGATAGTGTTGAAAAACCACTTTTCGCACTTGTGTTAGTGTTGAAAAACCACTTTTCGCACTTGTGTTAGTGTTGAAAAACCACTTTTCGCACTTGTGTTAGTGTTGAAAAACCACTTTTCGCACTTGTGTTGGTGTTGAAAAACCACTTTTTCACTTGTATTGGTGTGAAAAAAACACTTTTCGCACTTGTGTTAGTGATGAAAAACCACTTTTCGCACTTGTGTTAGTGTTGAAAAAACACTTTTCGCACTTGTGTTGGTGCAGGAAACCACTTTTGCACTTGTATTAGTGTGGAAAAAACACTTTTTGCACTTGTGATAGTGTTGAAAAACCACTTTTCGCACTTGTGTTAGTGTTGAAAAACCACTTTTCGCACTTGTGTTAGTGTTGAAAAACCACTTTTCGCACTTGTGTTAGTGTTGAAAAACCACTTTTCGCACTTGTGTTGGTGTTGAAAAACCACTTTTGCACTTGTATTAGTGTGGAAAAAACACTTTTCGCACTTGTGTTAGTGTTGAAAAAACACTTTTCGCACTTGTGTTGGTGCAGGAAACCACTTTTGCACTTGTATTAGTGTGGAAAAAACACTTTTTGCACTTGTGTTAGTGTTGAAAAACCACTTTTCGCACTTGTCTTCGTGCAGGAAACCACTTTTGCACTTATATTAGTGTGGAAAAACCACTTTTCGCACTTGTGTTAGTGTTGAAAAACCACTTTTCGCACTTGTGTTAGTGTTGAAAAACCAATTTCGCACTTGTGTTAGTGTTGAAAAACCACTTTTCGCACTTGTGTTGGTGCAGGAAACCACTTTTGCACTTGTATTAGTGTGGAAAAAACACTTTTCGCACTTGTGTTAGTGTTGAAAAACCACTTTTCGCACTTGTGTTGGTGCAGGAAACCACTTTTGCACTTGTATTAGTGTGGAAAAACCACTTTTCACACTTATGTTAGTGTTGAAAAACAACTTTTCGCACTTGTGTTAGTGTTGAAAAACCACTTTTCGCACTTGTGTTAGTTGTCGAAAAACCACTTTTCGCACTTGTGTTGGTGCAGGCAACCATTTTTGCACTTGTATTTGTGTGGAAAAAACACTTTTTGCACTTGTGATAGTGTTGAAAAACCACTTTTCGCACTTGTGTTAGTGTTGAAAAACCACTTTTCGCACTTGTGTTAGTGTTGAAAAACCACTTTTCGCACTTGTGTTAGTGTTGAAAAACCACTTTTTGCACTTGTGTTGGTGTTGAAAAACCACTTTTGCACTTGTATTAGTGTGGAAAAAAACACTTTTCGCACTTGTGTTAGTGTTGAAAAACCACTTTTCGCACTTGTGTTAGTGTTGAAAAACCACTTTTCGCACTTTTGTTAGTGTTGAAAAACCACTTTTCGCACTTGTGTTGGTGCATGAAACCACTTTTGCACTTGTATTAGTGTGCAAAAACCACTTTTTGCACTTGTGTTAGTGTTGAAAAAACACTTTTTGCAATTGTGATAGTGTTGAAAAACCACTTTTCGCACTTGTGTTAGTGTTGAAAAACCACTTTTCGCACTTGTGTTAGTGTTGAAAAAACACTTTTGGCACTTGTGTTAGTGTTGAAAAACCACTTTTCGCACTTGTGTTAGTGTTGAAAAATACTTTTCGCACTTGTGTTGGTGCAGGAAACCACTTTTGCACTTGTATTAGTGTGGAAAAAACACTTTTTGCACTTGTGATAGTGTTGAAAAACCACTTTTCGCACTTGTGTTAGTGTTGAAAAACCACTTTTCGCACTTGTGTTAGTGTTGAAAAACCACTTTTCGCACTTGTGTTAGTGTTGAAAAACCACTTTTCGCACTTGTGTTGGTGTTGAAAAACCAATTTTGCACTTGTATTAGTGTGGAAAAAACACTTTTCACACTTGTGTTAGTGTTGAAAAACCACTTTTTGCACTTGTGTTAGTGTTGAAAAAACACTTTTCGCACTTGTGTTGGTGCAGGAAACCACTTTTGCACTTGTATTAGTGTGGAAAAAACACTTTTTGCACTTGTGATAGTGTTGAAAAACCACTTTTCGCACTTGTGTTAGTGTTGAAAAACCACTTTTCGCACTTGTGTTGGTGCAGGAAACCACTTTTGCACTTGTATTAGTGTGGAAAACCACTTTTCGCACTTGTGTTAGTGTTGAAAAACCACTTTTCGCACTTGTGTTAGTGTTGAAAAACCACTTTTCACACTTGTGTTGGTGCAGGAAACCACTTTTGCACTTGTATTAGTTTGGAAAAAACACTTTTTGCACTTGTGAATAGTGTTGAAAAACCACTGCTCGCACTTGTGTTGGTGCAGGAAACCACTTTTGCACTTGTATTAGTGTGGAAAAACCACTTTTCACACTTATGTTAGTGTTGAAAAACAACTTTTCGCACTTGTGTTAGTGTTGAAAAACCACTTTTCGCACTTGTGTTAGTTGTCGAAAAACCACTTTTCGCACTTGTGTTGGTGCAGGCAACCATTTTTGCACTTGTATTAGTGTGGAAAAAACACTTTTTGCACTTGTGATAGTGTTGAAAAACCACTTTTCGCACTTGTGTTAGTGTTGAAAAACCACTTTTCGCACTTGTGTTAGTGTTGAAAAACCACTTTTCGCACTTGTGTTAGTGTTGAAAAACCACTTTTCGCACTTGTGTTGGTGTTGAAAAACCACTTTTGCACTTGTATTAGTGTGGAAAAAAACACTTTTCGCACTTGTGTTAGTGTTGAAAACCACTTTTCGCACTTGTGTTAGTGTTGAAAAACCACTTTTCGCACTTTTGTTAGTGTTGAAAAACCACTTTTCGCACTTGTGTTGGTGCAGGAAACCACTTTTGCACTTGTATTAGTGTGCAAAAACCACTTTTTGCACTTGTGTTAGTGTTGAAAAAACACTTTTTGCAATTGTGATAGTGTTGAAAAACCACTTTTCGCACTTGTGTTAGTGTTGAAAAACCACTTTTCGCACTTGTGTTAGTGTTGAAAAAACACTTTTGGCACTTGTGTTAGTGTTGAAAAACCACTTTTCGCACTTGTGTTAGTGTTGAAAAAACACTTTTCGCACTTGTGTTGGTGCAGGAAACCACTTTTGCACTTGTATTAGTGTGGAAAAAACACTTTTTGCACTTGTGATAGTGTTGAAAAACCACTTTTCGCACTTGTGTTAGTGTTGAAAAACCACTTTTCGCACTTGTGTTAGTGTTGAAAAACCACTTTTCGCACTTGTGTTAGTGTTGAAAAACCACTTTTCGCACTTGTGTTGGTGTTGAAAAACCAATTTTGCACTTGTATTAGTGTGGAAAAAACACTTTTCACACTTGTGTTAGTGTTGAAAAACCACTTTTTGCACTTGTGTTAGTGTTGAAAAAACACTTTTCGCACTTGTGTTGGTGCAGGAAACCACTTTTGCACTTGTATTAGTGTGGAAAAAACACTTTTTGCACTTGTGATAGTGTTGAAAAACCACTTTTCGCACTTGTGTTAGTGTTGAAAAACCACTTTTCGCACTTGTGTTGGTGCAGGAAACCACTTTTGCACTTGTATTAGTGTGGAAAAACCACTTTTCGCACTTGTGTTAGTGTTGAAAAACCACTTTTCGCACTTGTGTTAGTGTTGAAAAACCACTTTTCACACTTGTGTTGGTGCAGGAAACCACTTTTGCACTTGTATTAGTGTGGAAAAAACACTTTTTGCAATTGTGATAGTGTTGAAAAACCACTTTTCGCACTTGTGTTAGTGTTGAAAAACCACTTTTCGCACTTGTGTTAGTGTTGAAAAAACACTTTTGGCACTTGTGTTAGTGTTGAAAAACCACTTTTCGCACTTGTGTTAGTGTTGAAAAAACACTTTTCGCACTTGTGTTGGTGCAGGAAACCACTTTTGCACTTGTATTAGTGTGGAAAAAACACTTTTTGCACTTGTGATAGTGTTGAAAAACCACTTTTCGCACTTGTGTTAGTGTTGAAAAACCACTTTTCGCACTTGTGTTAGTGTTGAAAAACCACTTTTCGCACTTGTGTTAGTGTTGAAAAACCACTTTTCGCACTTGTGTTGGTGTTGAAAAACCAATTTTGCACTTGTATTAGTGTGGAAAAAACACTTTTCACACTTGTGTTAGTGTTGAAAAACCACTTTTTGCACTTGTGTTAGTGTTGAAAAAACACTTTTCGCACTTGTGTTGGTGCAGGAAACCACTTTTGCACTTCTATTAGTGTGGAAAAAACACTTTTTGCACTTGTGATAGTGTTGAAAAACCACTTTTCGCACTTGTGTTAGTGTTGAAAAACCACTTTTCGCACTTGTGTTGGTGCAGGAAACCACTTTTGCACTTGTATTAGTGTGGAAAAACCACTTTTCGCACTTGTGTTAGTGTTGAAAAACCACTTTTCGCACTTGTGTTAGTGTTGAAAAACCACTTTCGCACTTGTCTTAGTGTTGAAAAACCACTTTTCGCACTTGTGTTGACGTGCAGGAAACCACTTTTGCACTTGTATTAGTGTGGAAAAAATACTTTACGCACTTGTGTTAGTGTTGAAAAACCACTTTTCGCACTTGTGTTAGTGTTGAAAAACCACTTTTCGCACTTGTGTTGGTGCAGGAAACCAGTTTTGCACTTGTATTAGTGTGGAAAAACCACTTTTCGCACTTGTGTTAGTGTTGAAAAACCACTTTTCGCACTTGTGTTAGTGTTGAAAAACCACTTTTCGCACTTGTGTTGGTGCAGGAAACCACTTCTGCACTTGTATTAGTGTGGAAAAACCACTTTTCACACTTGTGTTAGTGTTGAAAAACCACTTTTCGCACTTGTGTTAGTGTTGAAAAACCACTTTTCGCACTTGTGTTAGTGTTGAAAAACCACTTTTTGCACTTGTGTTTGTGCAGGAAACCACTTTTGCACTTGTATTAGTGTGGAAAAAACACTTTTCGCACTTGTGTTAGTGTTGAAAAACCACTTTTCGCACTTGTGTTAGTGTTGAAAAACCACTTTTCGCACTTGTGTTTGTGTTGAAAAACCACTTTTCGCACTTGTGTTAGTGTTGAAAAACCACTTTTCGCACTTGTTTTGGTGCAGGAAACCCCTTTTGCACTTGTATTAGTGTGGAAAAAACACTTTTCGCACTTGTGTTAGTGTTGAAAAACCACTTTTCGCACTTGTGTTAGTGTTGAAAAACCACTTTTCGCAATTGTGTTTGTGCAGGAAACCACTTTTGCACTTGTATTAGTGTGGAAAAAACACTTTTCGCACTTGTGTTAGTGTTGAAAAACCACTTTTCGCACTTGTGTTAGTGTTGAAAAACCACTTTTCGCACTTGTGTTTGTGTTGAAAAACCACTTTTTGCACTTGTGGGAGTGTTGAAAAACCACTTTTCGCACTTGTTTTGGTGCAGGAAACCACTTTTGCACTTGTATTAGTGTGGAAAAAACACTTTTCGCACTTGTGTTAGTGTTGAAAAACCACTTTTCGCACTTGTGTTGGCGCAGGAAACCACTTTTGCACTTGCATTAGTGTGGAAAAAACACTTTTTGCACTTGTGATAGTGTTGAAAAACCACTTTTCGCACTTGTGTTAGTGTTGAAAAACCACTTTTCGCACTTGTGTTGGTGCAGGAAACCACTTTTGCACTTGTATTAGTGTGGAAAAACCACTTTTCGCACTTGTGTTAGTGTTGAAAAACCACTTTTCGCACTTGTGTTAGTGTTGAAAAACCACTTTTCGCACTTGTGTTAGTGTTGAAAAACCACTTTTCGCACTTGTGTTAGTGTTGAAAAACCACTTTTCGCACTTGTGTTAGTGTTGAAAAACCACTTTTCGCACTTGTGTTAGTGTTGAAAAAACACTTTTCGCACTTGTGTTAGTGTTGAAAAACCACTTTTCGCACTTGTATTAGTGTGGAAAAACCACTTTTCGCACTTGTGTTAGTGTTCAAAAACCACTTTTCGCACTTGTGTTAGTGTTGAAAAACCACTTTTTGCACTTGTGTTAGTGTTGAAAAACCACTTTTCGCACTTGTGTTATTGTTGAAAAACCAATTTTCGCACTTGTGTTAGTGTTGAAAAACCACTTTTCGCACTTGTGTTAGTGTTGAAAAACCACTTTTCGCACTTGTGTTGGTGCAGGAAACCCCTTTTGCACTTGTATTAGTGTGGAAAAAACACTTTTCGCACTTGTGTTAGTGTTCAAAAACCACTTTTCGCACTTGTGTTGGTGCAGGAAACCACGTTTGCACTTGTATTAGTGTGGAAAAAACACTTTTTGCACTTGTGATAGTGTTGAAAAACCACTTTTCGCACTTGTGTTAGTGTTGAAAAACCACTTTTCGCACTTGTGTTAGTGTTGAAAAACCACTTTTCGCACTTGTGTTAGTGTTGAAAAACCACTTTTCGCACTTGTGTTGGTGTTGAAAAACCACTTTTTCACTTGTATTGGTGTGAAAAAAACACTTTTCGCACTTGTGTTAGTGATGAAAAACCACTTTTCGCACTTGTGTTAGTGTTGAAAAAACACTTTTCGCACTTGTGTTGGTGCAGGAAACCACTTTTGCACTTGTATTAGTGTGGAAAAAACACTTTTTGCACTTGTGATAGTGTTGAAAAACCACTTTTCGCACTTGTGTTAGTGTTGAAAAACCACTTTTCGCACTTGTGTTAGTGTTGAAAAACCACTTTTCGCACTTGTGTTAGTGTTGAAAAACCACTTTTCGCACTTGTGTTGGTGTTGAAAAACCACTTTTGCACTTGTATTAGTGTGGAAAAAACACCTTTCGCACTTGTGTTAGTGTTGAAAAAACACTTTTCGCACTTGTGTTGGTGCAGGAAACCACTTTTGCACTTGTATTAGTGTGGAAAAAACACTTTTTGCACTTGTGTTAGTGTTGAAAAACCACTTTTCGCACTTGTCTTCGTGCAGGAAACCACTTTTGCACTTATATTAGTGTGGAAAAACCACTTTTCGCACTTGTGTTAGTGTTGAAAAACCACTTTTCGCACTTGTGTTAGTGTTGAAAAACCAATTTCGCACTTGTGTTAGTGTTGAAAAACCACTTTTCGCACTTGTGTTCGTGCAGGAAACCACTTTTGCACTTGTATTAGTGTGGAAAAAACACTTTTCGCACTTGTGTTAGTGTTGAAAAACCACTTTTCGCACTTGTGTTGGTGCAGGAAACCACTTTTGCACTTGTATTAGTGTGGAAAAACCACTTTTCACACTTATGTTAGTGTTGAAAAACAACTTTTCGCACTTGTGTTAGTGTTGAAAAACCACTTTTCGCACTTGTGTTAGTGTTGAAAAACCACTTTTTGCACTTGTGTTGGTGTTGAAAAACCACTTTTGCACTTGTATTAGTGTGGAAAAAAACACTTTTCGCACTTGTGTTAGTGTTGAAAAACCACTTTTCGCACTTGTGTTAGTGTTGAAAAACCACTTTTCGCACTTTTGTTAGTGTTGAAAAACCACTTTTCGCACTTGTGTTGGTGCATGAAACCACTTTTGCACTTGTATTAGTGTGCAAAAACCACTTTTTGCACTTGTGTTAGTGTTGAAAAAACACTTTTTGCAATTGTGATAGTGTTGAAAAACCACTTTTCGCACTTGTGTTAGTGTTGAAAAACCACTTTTCGCACTTGTGTTAGTGTTGAAAAAACACTTTTGGCACTTGTGTTAGTGTTGAAAAACCACTTTTCGCACTTGTGTTAGTGTTGAAAAAATACTTTTCGCACTTGTGTTGGTGCAGGAAACCACTTTTGCACTTGTATTAGTGTGGAAAAAACACTTTTTGCACTTGTGATAGTGTTGAAAAACCACTTTTCGCACTTGTGTTAGTGTTGAAAAACCACTTTTCGCACTTGTGTTAGTGTTGAAAAACCACTTTTCGTACTTGTGTTAGTGTTGAAAAACCACTTTTCGCACTTGTGTTGGTGTTGAAAAACCAATTTTGCACTTGTATTAGTGTGGAAAAAACACTTTTCACACTTGTGTTAGTGTTGAAAAACCACTTTTTGCACTTGTGTTAGTGTTGAAAAAACACTTTTCGCACTTGTGTTGGTGCAGGAAACCACTTTTGCACTTGTATTAGTGTGGAAAAAACACTTTTTGCACTTGTGATAGTGTTGAAAAACCACTTTTCGCACTTGTGTTAGTGTTGAAAAACCACTTTTCGCACTTGTGTTGGTGCAGGAAACCACTTTTGCACTTGTATTAGTGTGGAAAAACCACTTTTCGCACTTGTGTTAGTGTTGAAAAACCACTTTTCGCACTTGTGTTAGTGTTGAAAAACCACTTTTCACACTTGTGTTGGTGCAGGAAACCACTTTTGCACTTGTATTAGTTTGGAAAAAACACTTTTTGCACTTGTGATAGTGTTGAAAAACCACTTCTCGCACTTGTGTTGGTGCAGGAAACCACTTTTGCACTTGTATTAGTGTGGAAAAACCACTTTTCACACTTATGTTAGTGTTGAAAAACAACTTTTCGCACTTGTGTTAGTGTTGAAAAACCACTTTTCGCACTTGTGTTAGTTGTCGAAAAACCACTTTTCGCACTTGTGTTGGTGCAGGCAACCATTTTTGCACTTGTATTAGTGTGGAAAAAACACTTTTTGCACTTGTGATAGTGTTGAAAAACCACTTTTCGCACTTGTGTTAGTGTTGAAAAACCACTTTTCGCACTTGTGTTAGTGTTGAAAAACCACTTTTCGCACTTGTGTTAGTGTTGAAAAACCACTTTTCGCACTTGTGTTGGTGTTGAAAAACCACTTTTGCACTTGTATTAGTGTGGAAAAAAACACTTTTCGCACTTGTGTTAGTGTTGAAAAACCACTTTTCGCACTTGTGTTAGTGTTGAAAAACCACTTTTCGCACTTTTGTTAGTGTTGAAAAACCACTTTTCGCACTTGTGTTGGTGCAGGAAACCACTTTTGCACTTGTATTAGTGTGCAAAAACCACTTTTTGCACTTGTGTTAGTGTTGAAAAAACACTTTTTGCAATTGTGATAGTGTTGAAAAACCACTTTTCGCACTTGTGTTAGTGTTGAAAAACCACTTTTCGCACTTGTGTTAGTGTTGAAAAAACACTTTTGGCACTTGTGTTAGTGTTGAAAAACCACTTTTCGCACTTGTGTTAGTGTTGAAAAAACACTTTTCGCACTTGTGTTGGTGCAGGAAACCACTTTTGCACTTGTATTAGTGTGGAAAAAACACTTTTTGCACTTGTGATAGTGTTGAAAAACCACTTTTCGCACTTGTGTTAGTGTTGAAAAACCACTTTTCGCACTTGTGTTAGTGTTGAAAAACCACTTTTCGCACTTGTGTTAGTGTTGAAAAACCACTTTTCGCACTTGTGTTGGTGTTGAAAAACCAATTTTGCACTTGTATTAGTGTGGAAAAAACACTTTTCACACTTGTGTTAGTGTTGAAAAACCACTTTTTGCACTTGTGTTAGTGTTGAAAAAACACTTTTCGCACTTGTGTTGGTGCAGGAAACCACTTTTGCACTTGTATTAGTGTGGAAAAAACACTTTTTGCACTTGTGATAGTGTTGAAAAACCACTTTTCGCACTTGTGTTAGTGTTGAAAAACCACTTTTCGCACTTGTGTTGGTGCAGGAAACCACTTTTGCACTTGTATTAGTGTGGAAAAACCATTTTCGCACTTGTGTTAGTGTTGAAAAACCACTTTTTGCACTTGTGTTAGTGTTGAAAAACCACTTTTCACACTTGTGTTGGTGCAGGAAACCACTTTTGCACTTGTATTAGTGTGGAAAAAACACTTTTTGCAATTGTGATAGTGTTGAAAAACCACTTTTCGCACTTGTGTTAGTGTTGAAAAACCACTTTTCGCACTTGTGTTAGTGTTGAAAAAACACTTTTGGCACTTGTGTTAGTGTTGAAAAACCACTTTTCGCACTTGTGTTAGTGTTGAAAAAACACTTTTCGCACTTGTGTTGGTGCAGGAAACCACTTTTGCACTTGTATTAGTGTGGAAAAAACACTTTTTGCACTTGTGATAGTGTTGAAAAACCACTTTTCGCACTTGTGTTAGTGTTGAAAAACCACTTTTCGCACTTGTGTTAGTGTTGAAAAACCACTTTTCGCACTTGTGTTAGTGTTGAAAAACCACTTTTCGCACTTGTGTTGGTGTTGAAAAACCAATTTTGCACTTGTATTAGTGTGGAAAAAACACTTTTCACACTTGTGTTAGTGTTGAAAAACCACTTTTTGCACTTGTGTTAGTGTTGAAAAAACACTTTTCGCACTTGTGTTGGTGCAGGAAACCACTTTTGCACTTGTATTAGTGTGGAAAAAACACTTTTTGCACTTGTGATAGTGTTGAAAAACCACTTTTCGCACTTGTGTTAGTGTTGAAAAACCACTTTTCGCACTTGTGTTGGTGCAGGAAACCACTTTTGCACTTGTATTAGTGTGGAAAAACCACTTTTCGCACTTGTGTTAGTGTTGAAAAACCACTTTTCGCACTTGTGTTAGTGTTGAAAAACCACTTTTCACACTTGTGTTGGTGCAGGAAACCACTTTTGCACTTGTATTAGTGTGGAAAAAACACTTTTTGCACTTGTGTTAGTGTTGAAAAACCACTTTTCGCACTTGTGTTAGTGTTGAAAAACCACTTTTCGCACTTGTGTTGGTGCAGGAAACCACTTTTGCACTTGTATTAGTGTCGAAAAACCACTTTTCGCACTTGTGTTAGTGTTGAAGAACCACTTTTCGCACTTGTGTTAGTGTTGAAAAACCACTTTTCGCACTTGTGTTGGTGCAGGAAACCACTTTTGCACTTGTATTAGTGTGGAAAAAACACTTTTCGCACTTGTTTTAGTGTTGAAAAACCACTTTTCGCACTTGTGTTAGTGTTGAAAAACCACTTTTCGCACTTGTGTTGGTGCAGGAAACCACTTTTGCACTTGTATTAGTGTGGAAAAAAACACTTTTCGCACTTGTGTTAGTGTTGAAAAACCACTTTTCGCACTTGTGTTAGTGTTGAAAAAACACTTTTCGCACTTGTGTTGGTGCAGGAAACCACTTTTGCACTTGTATTAGTGTGGAAAAACCACTTTTCGCACTTGTGTTAGTGTTGAAAAACCACTTTTCGCACTTGTGTTAGTGTTGAAAAACCACTTTTCGCACTTGTGTTGGTCCAGGAAACCACTTTTGCACTTGTATTAGTGTGGAAAAAACACTTTTTGCACTTGTGATAGTGTTAAAAAACCACTTTTCGCACTTGTGTTAGTGTTGAAAAACCACTTTTCGCACTTGTGTTGGTGCAGGAAACCACTTTTGCACTTGTATTAGTGTAGAAAAACCACTTTTCGCACTTGTGTTAGTGTTGAAAAACCATTTTTCGCACTTGTGTTAGTGTTGAAAAACCACTTTTTGCACTTGTGTTGGTGCAGGAAACCACTTTTGCACTTGTGTTAGTGTGGAAAAAACACGTTTTGCACTTGTGATAGTGTTGAAAAACCACTTTTCGCACTTGTGTTAGTGTTGAAAAACCACTTTTCGCACTTGTGTTGGTGCAGGAAACCACTTTTGCACTTGTATTAGTGTGGAAAAACCACTTTTCACACTTGTGTTAGTGTTGAAAAACAACTTTTCGCACTTGTGTTAGTGTTGAAAAACAACTTTTCGCACTTGTGTTAGTGTTGAAAAACCACTTTTCGCACTTGTGTTAGTGTTGAAAAACAACTTTTCGCACTTGTGTTAGTGTTGAAAAACCACTTTTCGCACTTGTGTTGGTGTTGAAAAACCAGTTTGGCACTTGTATTAGTGTGGAAAAAACACTTTTCGCACTTGTGGTAGTGTTGAAAAACCACTTTTTGCACTTGTGTTGGTGCAGGAAACCACTTTTACACTTGTATTAGTGTGGAAAAAACACTTTTCGCACTTGTGTTAGTGTTGAAAAACCACTTTTGGCACTTGTGTTAGTGTTGAAAAACCACTTTTCGCACTTGTGTTGGTGCAGGAAACCACTTTTGCACTTGTATTAGTGTAGAAAAACCACTTTTCGCACTTGTGATAGTGTTGAAAAACCACTTTTCGCACTTGTGTTAGTGTTGAAAAAACACTTTTCGCATTTGTGTTAGTGTTGAAAAACCACTTTTCGCACTTGTGTTAGTGTTGAAAAACCACTTTTCGCACTTGTGTTAGTGTTGAAAAACCACTTTTCGCACTTGTGTTAGTGTTGAAAAACCACTTTTCGCACTTGTGTTAGTGTTGAAAAACCACTTTTCGCACTTGTGTTAGTGTTGAAAAAACACTTTTCGCACTTGTGTTGGTACAGGAAACCACTTTTGCACTTGTATTAGTGTGGAAAAAACACTTTTCGCACTTGTGTTAGTGTTGAAAAACCACTTTTCGCACTTGTGTTAGTGTTGAAAAACCACTTTTCGCACTTGTGTTGGTGCAGGAAACCACTTTTGCACTTGTACTGGCGTGGAAAAACCACTTTTCGCACTTGTGTTAGTGTTGAAAAACCACTTTTCGCACTTGTGTTAGTGTTGAAAAACCACTTTTCACACTTGTGTTGGTGCAGGAAACCACTTTTGCACTTGTATTAGTGTGGAAAAAACACTTTTTGCACTTGTGATAGTGTTGAAAACCCACTTTTCGCACTTGTGTTAGTGTTGAAAAACCACTTTTCGCACTTGTGTTGGTGCAGGAAACCACTTTTGCACTTGTATTAGTGTCGAAAAACCACTTTTCGCACTTGTGTTAGTGTTGAAGAACCACTTTTCGCACTTGTGTTAGTGTTGAAAAACCACTTTTCGCACTTGTGTTGGTGCAGGAAACCACTTTTGCACTTGTATTAGTGTGGAAAAAACACTTTTCTCACTTGTTTTAGTGTTGAAAAACCACTTTTCGCACTTGTGTTAGTGTTGAAAAACCACTTTTCGCACTTCTGTTGGTGCAGGAAACCACTTTTGCACTTGTATTAGTGTGGAAAAAACACTTTTCGCACTTGTGTTAGTGTTGAAAAACCACTTTTCGCACTTGTGTTAGTGTTGAAAAAACACTTTTCGCACTTGTGTTGGTGCAGGAAACCACTTTTGCACTTGTATTAGTGTGGAAAAACCACTTTTCGCACTTGTGTTAGTGTTGAAAAAACACTTTTCGCACTTGTGTTAGTGTTGAAAACCACTTTTCGCACTTGTGTTGGTGCAGGAAACCACTTTTGCACTTGTATTAGTGTGGAAAAACCACTTTTCGCACTTGTGTTAGTGTTGAAAAACCACTTTTCGCACTTGTGTTGGTGCAGGAAACCACTTTTGCACTTGTATTAGTGTGGAAAAAACACTTTTCGCACTTGTGTTAGTGTTGAAAAACCACTTTTCGCACTTGTGTTAGTGTTGAAAAACCACTTTTCGCACTTGTGTTGGTCCAGGAAACCACTTTTGCACTTGTATTAGTGTGGAAAAAACACTTTTTGCACTTGTGATAGTGTTGAAAAACCACTTTTTGCACTTGTGTTAGTGTTGAAAAACCACTTTTCGCACTTGTGTTGGTGCAGGAAACCACTTTTGCACTTGTATTAGTGTAGAAAAACCACTTTTCGCACTTGTGTTAGTGTTGAAAAAACATTTTTCGCACTTGTGTTAGTGTTGAAAAACCACTTTTCGCACTTGTGTTGGTGCAGGAAACCACTTTTGCACTTGTATTAGTGTGGAAGAAACACTTTTTGCACTTGTGATAGTGTTGAAAAACCACTTTTCGCACTTGTGTTAGTGTTGAAAAACCACTTTTCGCACTTGTGTTGGTGCAGGAAACCACTTTTGCACTTGTATTAGTGTGGAAAAACCAATTTTCGCACTTGTGTTAGTGTTGAAAAACCACTTTTCGCACTTGTGTTAGTGTTGAAAAACCACTTTTCGCACTTGTGTTAGTGTTGAAAAACCACTTTTTGCACTTGTGTTGGTGCAGGAAACCACTTTTGCACTTGTGTTAGTGTGGAAAAAACACGTTTTGCACTTGTGATAGTGTTGAAAAACCACTTTTCGCACTTGTGTTAGTGTTGAAAAACCACTTTTCGCACTTGTGTTGGTGCAGGAAACCACTTTTGCACTTGTATTAGTGTGGAAAAACCACTTTTCGCACTTGTGTTGGTGCAGGAAACCACTTTTCGCACTTGTGTTAGTGTTGAAAAACCACTTTTCGCACTTGTGTTAGTGTTGAAAAACCACTTTTCGCACTTGTGTTGGTGTTGAAAAACCACTTTTGCACTTGTGTTAGTGTGGAAAAAACACTTTTCGCACTTGTGTTAGTGTTGAAAAACCACTTTTTGCACTTGTGTTGGTGCAGGAAACCACTTTTGCACTTGTATTAGTGTGGAAAAAACACTTTTTGCACTTGTGTTAGTGTTGAAAAACCACTTTTCACACTTGTGTTGGTGCAGGAAACCACTTTTGCACTTGTATTAGTGTGGAAAAACCACTTTTCACACTTATGTTAGTGTTGAAAAACAACTTTTCGCACTTGTGTTAGTGTTGAAAAACCACTTTTCGCACTTGCGTTAGTTGTCGAAAAACCACTTTTCGCACTTGTGTTGGTGCAGGCAACCATTTTTGCACTTGTATTAGTGTGGAAAAAACACTTTTTGCACTTGTGATAGTGTTGAAAAACCACTTTTAGCACTTGTGTTAGTGTTGAAAAACCACTTTTCGCACTTGTGTTAGTGTTGAAAAACCACTTTTCGCACTTGCGTTAGTGTTGAAAAACCACTTTTCGCACTTGTGTTGGTGTTGAAAAACCACTTTTGCACTTGTATTAGTGTGGAAAAAAACACTTTTCGCACTTGTGTTAGTGTTGAAAAACCACTTTTCGCACTTGTGTTAGTGTTGAAAAAACACTTTTCGCACTTGTGTTGGTGCAGGAAACCACTTTTGCACTTCTATTAGTGTGGAAAAAACACTTTTTGCACTTGTGATAGTGTTGAAAAACCACTTTTCGCACTTGTGTTAGTGTTGAAAAACCACTTTTCGCACTTGTGTTGGTGCAGGAAACCACTTTTGCACTTGTATTAGTGTGGAAAAGCCACTTTTCGCACTTGTGTTAGCGTTGAAAAACCACTTTTCGCACTTGTGTTAGTGTTGAAAAACCACTTTTCGCACTTGTGTTAGTGTTGAAAAACCACTTTTCGCACTTGTGTTGGTGCAGGAAACCACTTCTGCACTTGTATTAGTGTGGAAAAACCACTTTTCACACTTGTGTTAGTGTTGAAAAACCACTTTTCGCACTTGTGTTAGTGTTGAAAAACCACTTTTCGCACTTGTGTTAGTGTTGAAAAACCACTTTTTGCACTTGTGTTTGTGCAGGAAACCACTTTTGCACTTGTATTAGTGTGGAAAAAACACTTTTCGCACTTGTGTTAGTGTTGAAAAACCACTTTTCGCACTTGTGTTAGTGTTGAAAAACCACTTTTCGCACTTGTGTTTGTGTTGAAAAACCACTTTTCGCACTTGTGTTAGTGTTGAAAAACCACTTTTCGCACTTGTTTTGGTGCAGGAAACCCCTTTTGCACTTGTATTAGTGTGGAAAAAACACTTTTCGCACTTGTGTTAGTGTTGAAAAACCACTTTTCGCACTTGTGTTAGTGTTGAAAAACCACTTTTCACAATTGTGTTTGTGCAGGAAACCACTTTTGCACTTGTATTAGTGTGGAAAAAACACTTTTCGCACTTGTGTTAGTGTTGAAAAACCACTTTTCGCACTTGTGTTAGTGTTGAAAAACCACTTTTCGCACTTGTGTTTGTGTTGAAAAACCACTTTTTGCACTTGTGGGAGTGTTGAAAAACCACTTTTCGCACTTGTTTTGGTGCAGGAAACCACTTTTGCACTTGTATTAGTGTGGAAAAAACACTTTTCGCACTTGTGTTAGTGTTGAAAAACCACTTTTCGCACTTGTGTTGGCGCAGGAAACCACTTTTGCACTTGCATTAGTGTGGAAAAAACACTTTTTGCACTTGTGATAGTGTTGAAAAACCACTTTTCGCACTTGTGTTAGTGTTGAAAAACCACTTTTCGCACTTGTGTTGGTGCAGGAAACCACTTTTGCACTTGTATTAGTGTGGAAAAACCACTTTTCGCACTTGTGTTAGTGTTGAAAAACCACTTTTCGCACTTGTGTTAGTGTTGAAAAACCACTTTTCGCACTTGTGTTAGTGTTGAAAAACCACTTTTCGCACTTGTGTTAGTGTTGAAAAACCACTTTTCGCACTTGTGTTAGTGTTGAAAAACCACTTTTCGCACTTGTGTTAGTGTTGAAAAAACACTTTTCGCACTTGTGTTAGTGTTGAAAAACCACTTTTCGCACTTGTATTAGTGTGGAAAAACCACTTTTCGCACTTGTGTTAGTGTTCAAAAACCACTTTTCGCACTTGTGTTAGTGTTGAAAAACCACTTTTTGCACTTGTGTTAGTGTTGAAAAACCACTTTTCGCACTTGTGTTATTGTTGAAAAACCACTTTTCGCACTTGTGTTAGTGTTGAAAAACCACTTTTCGCACTTGTGTTAGTGTTGAAAAACCACTTTTCGCACTTGTGTTGGTGCAGGAAACCCCTTTTGCACTTGTATTAGTGTGGAAAAAACACTTTTCGCACTTGTGTTAGTGTTCAAAAACCACTTTTCGCACTTGTGTTGGTGCAGGAAACCACGTTTGCACTTGTATTAGTGTGGAAAAAACACTTTTTGCACTTGTGATAGTGTTGAAAAACCACTTTTCGCACTTGTGTTAGTGTTGAAAAACCACTTTTCGCACTTGTGTTAGTGTTGAAAAACCACTTTTCGCACTTGTGTTAGTGTTGAAAAACCACTTTTCGCACTTGTGTTGGTGTTGAAAAACCACTTTTTCACTTGTATTGGTGTGAAAAAAACACTTTTCGCACTTGTGTTAGTGATGAAAAACCACTTTTCGCACTTGTGTTAGTGTTGAAAAAACACTTTTCGCACTTGTGTTGGTGCAGGAAACCACTTTTGCACTTGTATTAGTGTGGAAAAAACACTTTTTGCACTTGTGATAGTGTTGAAAAACCACTTTTCGCACTTGTGTTAGTGTTGAAAAACCACTTTTCGCACTTGTGTTAGTGTTGAAAAACCACTTTTCGCACTTGTGTTAGTGTTGAAAAACCACTTTTCGCACTTGTGTTGGTGTTGAAAAACCACTTTTGCACTTGTATTAGTGTGGAAAAAACACTTTTCGCACTTGTGTTAGTGTTGAAAAAACACTTTTCGCACTTGTGTTGGTGCAGGAAACCACTTTTGCACTTGTATTAGTGTGGAAAAAACACTTTTTGCACTTGTGTTAGTGTTGAAAAACCACTTTTCGCACTTGTCTTCGTGCAGGAAACCACTTTTGCACTTATATTAGTGTGGAAAAACCACTTTTCGCACTTGTGTTAGTGTTGAAAAACCACTTTTCGCACTTGTGTTAGTGTTGAAAAAACAATTTCGCACTTGTGTTAGTGTTGAAAAACCACTTTTCGCACTTGTGTTGGTGCAGGAAACCACTTTTGCACTTGTATTAGTGTGGAAAAAACACTTTTCGCACTTGTGTTAGTGTTGAAAAACCACTTTTCGCACTTGTGTTGGTGCAGGAAACCAGTTTTGCACTTGTATTAGTGTGGAAAAACCACTTTTCGCACTTGTGTTAGTGTTGAAAAACCACTTTTCGCACTTGTGTTAGTGTTGAAAAACCACTTTTCGCACTTGTGTTGGTGCAGGAAACCACTTCTGCACTTGTATTAGTGTGGAAAAACCACTTTTCACACTTGTGTTAGTGTTGAAAAACCACTTTTCGCACTTGTGTTAGTGTTGAAAAACCACTTTTCGCACTTGTGTTAGTGTTGAAAAACCACTTTTTGCACTTGTGTTTGTGCAGGAAACCACTTTTGCACTTGTATTAGTGTGGAAAAAACACTTTTCGCACTTGTGTTAGTGTTGAAAAACCACTTTTCGCACTTGTGTTAGTGTTGAAAAACCACTTTTCGCACTTGTGTTTGTGTTGAAAAACCACTTTTCGCACTTGTGTTAGTGTTGAAAAACCACTTTTCGCACTTGTTTTGGTGCAGGAAACCCCTTTTGCACTTGTATTAGTGTGGAAAAAACACTTTTCGCATTGTGTTAGTGTTGAAAAACCACTTTTCGCACTTGTGTTAGTGTTGAAAAACCACTTTTCGCAATTGTGTTTGTGCAGGAAACCACTTTTGCACTTGTATTAGTGTGGAAAAAACACTTTTCGCACTTGTGTTAGTGTTGAAAAACCACTTTTCGCACTTGTGTTAGTGTTGAAAAACCACTTTTCGCACTTGTGTTTGTGTTGAAAAACCACTTTTTGCACTTGTGGGAGTGTTGAAAAACCACTTTTCGCACTTGTTTTGGTGCAGGAAACCACTTTTGCACTTGTATTAGTGTGGAAAAAACACTTTTCGCACTTGTGTTAGTGTTGAAAAACCACTTTTCGCACTTGTGTTGGCGCAGGAAACCACTTTTGCACTTGCATTAGTGTGGAAAAAACACTTTTTGCACTTGTGATAGTGTTGAAAAACCACTTTTCGCACTTGTGTTAGTGTTGAAAAACCACTTTTCGCACTTGTGTTGGTGCAGGAAACCACTTTTGCACTTGTATTAGTGTGGAAAAACCACTTTTCGCACTTGTGTTAGTGTTGAAAAACCACTTTTCGCACTTGTGTTAGTGTTGAAAAACCACTTTTCGCACTTGTGTTAGTGTTGAAAAACCACTTTTCGCACTTGTGTTAGTGTTGAAAAACCACTTTTCGCACTTGTGTTAGTGTTGAAAAACCACTTTTCGCACTTGTGTTAGTGTTGAAAAAACACTTTTCGCACTTGTGTTAGTGTTGAAAAACCACTTTTCGCACTTGTATTAGTGTGGAAAAACCACTTTTCGCACTTGTGTTAGTGTTCAAAAACCACTTTTCGCACTTGTGTTAGTGTTGAAAAACCACTTTTTGCACTTGTGTTAGTGTTGAAAAACCACTTTTCGCACTTGTGTTATTGTTGAAAAACCACTTTTCGCACTTGTGTTAGTGTTGAAAAACCACTTTTCGCACTTGTGTTAGTGTTGAAAAAACACTTTTCGCACTTGTGTTGGTGCAGGAAACCCCTTTTGCACTTGTATTAGTGTGGAAAAAACACTTTTCGCACTTGTGTTAGTGTTCAAAAACCACTTTTCGCACTTGTGTTGGTGCAGGAAACCACGTTTGCACTTGTATTAGTGTGGAAAAAACACTTTTTGCACTTGTGATAGTGTTGAAAAACCACTTTTCGCACTTGTGTTAGTGTTGAAAAACCACTTTTCGCACTTGTGTTAGTGTTGAAAAACCACTTTTCGCACTTGTGTTAGTGTTGAAAAACCACTTTTCGCACTTGTGTTGGTGTTGAAAAACCACTTTTTCACTTGTATTGGTGTGAAAAAAACACTTTTCGCACTTGTGTTAGTGATGAAAAACCACTTTTCGCACTTGTGTTAGTGTTGAAAAAACACTTTTCGCACTTGTGTTGGTGCAGGAAACCACTTTTGCACTTGTATTAGTGTGGAAAAAACACTTTTTGCACTTGTGATAGTGTTGAAAAACCACTTTTCGCACTTGTGTTAGTGTTGAAAAACCACTTTTCGCACTTGTGTTAGTGTTGAAAAACCACTTTTCGCACTTGTGTTAGTGTTGAAAAACCACTTTTCGCACTTGTGTTGGTGTTGAAAAACCACTTTTGCACTTGTATTAGTGTGGAAAAAACACTTTTCGCACTTGTGTTAGTGTTGAAAAAACACTTTTCGCACTTGTGTTGGTGCAGGAAACCACTTTTGCACTTGTATTAGTGTGGAAAAAACACTTTTTGCACTTGTGTTAGTGTTGAAAAACCACTTTTCGCACTTGTCTTCGTGCAGGAAACCACTTTTGCACTTATATTAGTGTGGAAAAACCACTTTTCGCACTTGTGTTAGTGTTGAAAAACCACTTTTCGCACTTGTGTTAGTGTTGAAAAAACAATTTCGCACTTGTGTTAGTGTTGAAAAACCACTTTTCGCACTTGTGTTGGTGCAGGAAACCACTTTTGCACTTGTATTAGTGTGGAAAAAACACTTTTCGCACTTGTGTTAGTGTTGAAAAACCACTTTTCGCACTTGTGTTGGTGCAGGAAACCACTTTTGCACTTGTATTAGTGTGGAAAAACCACTTTTCACACTTATGTTAGTGTTGAAAAACAACTTTTCGCACTTGTGTTAGTGTTGAAAAACCACTTTTCGCACTTGTGTTAGTTGTCGAAAAACCACTTTTCGCACTTGTGTTGGTGCAGGCAACCATTTTTGCACTTGTATTTGTGTGGAAAAAACACTTTTTGCACTTGTGATAGTGTTGAAAAACCACTTTTCGCACTTGTGTTAGTGTTGAAAAACCACTTTTCGCACTTGTGTTAGTGTTGAAAAACCACTTTTTGCACTTGTGTTGGTGTTGAAAAACCACTTTTGCACTTGTATTAGTGTGGAAAAAAACACTTTTCGCACTTGTGTTAGTGTTGAAAAACCACTTTTCGCACTTGTGTTAGTGTTGAAAAACCACTTTTCGCACTTTTGTTAGTGTTGAAAAACCACTTTTCGCACTTGTGTTGGTGCATGAAACCACTTTTGCACTTGTATTAGTGTGCAAAAACCACTTTTTGCACTTGTGTTAGTGTTGAAAAAACACTTTTTGCAATTGTGATAGTGTTGAAAAACCACTTTTCGCACTTGTGTTAGTGTTGAAAAACCACTTTTCGCACTTGTGTTAGTGTTGAAAAAACACTTTTGGCACTTGTGTTAGTGTTGAAAAACCACTTTTCGCACTTGTGTTAGTGTTGAAAAAATACTTTTCGCACTTGTGTTGGTGCAGGAAACCACTTTTGCACTTGTATTAGTGTGGAAAAAACACTTTTTGCACTTGTGATAGTGTTGAAAAACCACTTTTCGCACTTGTGTTAGTGTTGAAAAACCACTTTTCGCACTTGTGTTAGTGTTGAAAAACCACTTTTCGCACTTGTGTTAGTGTTGAAAAACCACTTTTCGCACTTGTGTTGGTGTTGAAAAACCAATTTTGCACTTGTATTAGTGTGGAAAAAACACTTTTCACACTTGTGTTAGTGTGGAAAAAACACTTTTCGCACTTGTGTTAGTGTTGAAAAAACACTTTTCGCACTTGTGTTGGTGCAGGAAACCACTTTTGCACTTGTATTAGTGTGGAAAAAACACTTTTTGCACTTGTGTTAGTGTTGAAAAACCACTTTTCGCACTTGTCTTCGTGCAGGAAACCACTTTTGCACTTATATTAGTGTGGAAAAACCACTTTTCGCACTTGTGTTAGTGTTGAAAAACCACTTTTCGCACTTGTGTTAGTGTTGAAAAAACAATTTCGCACTTGTGTTAGTGTTGAAAAACCACTTTTCGCACTTGTGTTGGTGCAGGAAACCACTTTTGCACTTGTATTAGTGTGGAAAAAACACTTTTCGCACTTGTGTTAGTGTTGAAAAACCACTTTTCGCACTTGTGTTGGTGCAGGAAACCACTTTTGCACTTGTATTAGTGTGGAAAAACCACTTTTCACACTTATGTTAGTGTTGAAAAACAACTTTTCGCACTTGTGTTAGTGTTGAAAAACCACTTTTCGCACTTGTGTTAGTTGTCGAAAAACCACTTTTCGCACTTGTGTTGGTGCAGGCAACCATTTTTGCACTTGTATTTGTGTGGAAAAAACACTTTTTGCACTTGTGATAGTGTTGAAAAACCACTTTTCGCACTTGTGTTAGTGTTGAAAAACCACTTTTCGCACTTGTGTTAGTGTTGAAAAACCACTTTTCGCACTTGTGTTAGTGTTGAAAAACCACTTTTTGCACTTGTGTTGGTGTTGAAAAACCACTTTTGCACTTGTATTAGTGTGGAAAAAAACACTTTTCGCACTTGTGTTAGTGTTGAAAAACCACTTTTCGCACTTGTGTTAGTGTTGAAAAACCACTTTTCGCACTTTTGTTAGTGTTGAAAAACCACTTTTCGCACTTGTGTTGGTGCATGAAACCACTTTTGCACTTGTATTAGTGTGCAAAAACCACTTTTTGCACTTGTGTTAGTGTTGAAAAAACACTTTTTGCAATTGTGATAGTGTTGAAAAACCACTTTTCGCACTTGTGTTAGTGTTGAAAAACCACTTTTCGCACTTGTGTTAGTGTTGAAAAAACACTTTTGGCACTTGTGTTAGTGTTGAAAAACCACTTTTCGCACTTGTGTTAGTGTTGAAAAAATACTTTTCGCACTTGTGTTGGTGCAGGAAACCACTTTTGCACTTGTATTAGTGTGGAAAAAACACTTTTTGCACTTGTGATAGTGTTGAAAAACCACTTTTCGCACTTGTGTTAGTGTTGAAAAACCACTTTTCGCACTTGTGTTAGTGTTGAAAAACCACTTTTCGCACTTGTGTTAGTGTTGAAAAACCACTTTTCGCACTTGTGTTGGTGTTGAAAAACCAATTTTGCACTTGTATTAGTGTGGAAAAAACACTTTTCACACTTGTGTTAGTGTTGAAAAACCACTTTTTGCACTTGTGTTAGTGTTGAAAAAACACTTTTCGCACTTGTGTTGGTGCAGGAAACCACTTTTTCACTTGTATTAGTGTGGAAAAAACACTTTTTGCACTTGTGATAGTGTTGAAAAACCACTTTTCGCACTTGTGTTAGTGTTGAAAAACCACTTTTCGCACTTGTGTTGGTGCAGGAAACCACTTTTGCACTTGTATTAGTGTGGAAAAACCACTTTTCGCACTTGTGTTAGTGTTGAAAAACCACTTTTCGCACTTGTGTTAGTGTTGAAAAACCACTTTTCACACTTGTGTTGGTGCAGGAAACCACTTTTGCACTTGTATTAGTTTGGAAAAAACACTTTTTGCACTTGTGATAGTGTTGAAAAACCACTTCTCGCACTTGTGTTGGTGCAGGAAACCACTTTTGCACTTGTATTAGTGTGGAAAAACCACTTTTCACACTTATGTTAGTGTTGAAAAACAACTTTTCGCACTTGTGTTAGTGTTGAAAAACCACTTTTCGCACTTGTGTTAGTTGTCGAAAAACCACTTTTCGCACTTGTGTTGGTGCAGGCAACCATTTTTGCACTTGTATTAGTGTGGAAAAAACACTTTTTGCACTTGTGATAGTGTTGAAAAACCACTTTTCGCACTTGTGTTAGTGTTGAAAAACCACTTTTCGCACTTGTGTTAGTGTTGAAAAACCACTTTTCGCACTTGTGTTAGTGTTGAAAAACCACTTTTCGCACTTGTGTTGGTGTTGAAAAACCACTTTTGCACTTGTATTAGTGTGGAAAAAAACACTTTTCGCACTTGTGTTAGTGTTGAAAAACCACTTTTCGCACTTGTGTTAGTGTTGAAAAACCACTTTTCGCACTTTTGTTAGTGTTGAAAAACCACTTTTCGCACTTGTGTTGGTGCAGGAAACCACTTTTGCACTTGTATTAGTGTGCAAAAACCACTTTTTGCACTTGTGTTAGTGTTGAAAAAACACTTTTTGCAATTGTGATAGTGTTGAAAAACCACTTTTCGCACTTGTGTTAGTGTTGAAAAACCACTTTTCGCACTTGTGTTAGTGTTGAAAAAACACTTTTGGCACTTGTGTTAGTGTTGAAAAACCACTTTTCGCACTTGTGTTAGTGTTGAAAAAACACTTTTCGCACTTGTGTTGGTGCAGGAAACCACTTTTGCACTTGTATTAGTGTGGAAAAAACACTTTTTGCACTTGTGATAGTGTTGAAAAACCACTTTTCGCACTTGTGTTAGTGTTGAAAAACCACTTTTCGCACTTGTGTTAGTGTTGAAAAACCACTTTTCGCACTTGTGTTAGTGTTGAAAAACCACTTTTCGCACTTGTGTTGGTGTTGAAAAACCAATTTTGCACTTGTATTAGTGTGGAAAAAACACTTTTCACACTTGTGTTAGTGTTGAAAAACCACTTTTTGCACTTGTGTTAGTGTTGAAAAAACACTTTTCGCACTTGTGTTGGTGCAGGAAACCACTTTTGCACTTGTATTAGTGTGGAAAAAACACTTTTTGCACTTGTGATAGTGTTGAAAAACCACTTTTCGCACTTGTGTTAGTGTTGAAAAACCACTTTTCGCACTTGTGTTGGTGCAGGAAACCACTTTTGCACTTGTATTAGTGTGGAAAAACCACTTTTCGCACTTGTGTTAGTGTTGAAAAACCACTTTTCGCACTTGTGTTAGTGTTGAAAAACCACTTTTCACACTTGTGTTGGTGCAGGAAACCACTTTTGCACTTGTATTAGTGTGGAAAAAACACTTTTTGCACTTGTGTTAGTGTTGAAAAACCACTTTTCGCACTTGTGTTAGTGTTGAAAAACCACTTTTCGCACTTGTGTTGGTGCAGGAAACCACTTTTGCACTTGTATTAGTGTCGAAAAACCACTTTTCGCACTTGTGTTAGTGTTGAAGAACCACTTTTCGCACTTGTGTTAGTGTTGAAAAACCACTTTTCGCACTTGTGTTGGTGCAGGAAACCACTTTTGCACTTGTATTAGTGTGGAAAAAACACTTTTCTCACTTGTTTTAGTGTTGAAAAACCACTTTTCGCACTTGTGTTAGTGTTGAAAAACCACTTTTCGCACTTGTGTTGGTGCAGGAAACCACTTTTGCACTTGTATTAGTGTGGAAAAAACACTTTTCGCACTTGTGTTAGTGTTGAAAAACCACTTTTCGCACTTGTGTTAGTGTTGAAAAAACACTTTTCGCACTTGTGTTGGTGCAGGAAACCACTTTTGCACTTGTATTAGTGTGGAAAAACCACTTTTCGCACTTGTGTTAGTGTTGAAAAACCACTTTTCGCACTTGTGTTAGTGTTGAAAAACCACTTTTCTCACTTGTGTTGGTCCAGGAAACCACTTTTGCACTTGTATTAGTGTGGAAAAAACACTTTTTGCACTTGTGATAGTGTTAAAAAACCACTTTTCGCACTTGTGTTAGTGTTGAAAAACCACTTTTCGCACTTGTGTTGGTGCAGGAAACCACTTTTGCACTTGTATTAGTGTAGAAAAACCACTTTTCGCACTTGTGTTAGTGTTGAAAAACCATTTTTCGCACTTGTGTTAGTGTTGAAAAACCACTTTTCTCACTGGTGTTGGTCCAGGAAACCACTTTTGCACTTGTATTAGTGTGCAAAAACCACTTTTTGCACTTGTGTTAGTGTTGAAAAAACACTTTTTGCAATTGTGATAGTGTTGAAAAACCACTTTTCGCACTTGTGTTAGTGTTGAAAAACCACTTTTCGCACTTGTGTTAGTGTTGAAAAAACACTTTTGGCACTTGTGTTAGTGTTGAAAAACCACTTTTCGCACTTGTGTTAGTGTTGAAAAAACACTTTTCGCACTTGTGTTGGTGCAGGAAACCACTTTTGCACTTGTATTAGTGTGGAAAAAACACTTTTTGCACTTGTGATAGTGTTGAAAAACCACTTTTCGCACTTGTGTTAGTGTTGAAAAACCACTTTTCGCACTTGTGTTAGTGTTGAAAAACCACTTTTCGCACTTGTGTTAGTGTTGAAAAACCACTTTTCGCACTTGTGTTGGTGTTGAAAAACCAATTTTGCACTTGTATTAGTGTGGAAAAAACACTTTTCACACTTGTGTTAGTGTTGAAAAACCACTTTTTGCACTTGTGTTAGTGTTGAAAAAACACTTTTCGCACTTGTGTTGGTGCAGGAAACCACTTTTGCACTTGTATTAGTGTGGAAAAAACACTTTTTGCACTTGTGATAGTGTTGAAAAACCACTTTTCGCACTTGTGTTAGTGTTGAAAAACCACTTTTCGCACTTGTGTTGGTGCAGGAAACCACTTTTGCACTTGTATTAGTGTGGAAAAACCACTTTTCGCACTTGTGTTAGTGTTGAAAAACCACTTTTCGCACTTGTGTTAGTGTTGAAAAACCACTTTTCACACTTGTGTTGGTGCAGGAAACCACTTTTGCACTTGTATTAGTGTGGAAAAAACACTTTTTGCACTTGTGTTAGTGTTGAAAAACCACTTTTCGCACTTGTGTTAGTGTTGAAAAACCACTTTTCGCACTTGTGTTGGTGCAGGAAACCACTTTTGCACTTGTATTAGTGTCGAAAAACCACTTTTCGCACTTGTGTTAGTGTTGAAGAACCACTTTTCGCACTTGTGTTAGTGTTGAAAAACCACTTTTCGCACTTGTGTTGGTGCAGGAAACCACTTTTGCACTTGTATTAGTGTGGAAAAAACACTTTTCTCACTTGTTTTAGTGTTGAAAAACCACTTTTCGCACTTGTGTTAGTGTTGAAAAACCACTTTTCGCACTTGTGTTGGTGCAGGAAACCACTTTTGCACTTGTATTAGTGTGGAAAAAACACTTTTCGCACTTGTGTTAGTGTTGAAAAACCACTTTTCGCACTTGTGTTAGTGTTGAAAAAACACTTTTCGCACTTGTGTTGGTGCAGGAAACCACTTTTGCACTTGTATTAGTGTGGAAAAACCACTTTTCGCACTTGTGTTAGTGTTGAAAAACCACTTTTCGCACTTGTGTTAGTGTTGAAAAACCACTTTTCTCACTTGTGTTGGTCCAGGAAACCACTTTTGCACTTGTATTAGTGTGGAAAAAACACTTTTTGCACTTGTGATAGTGTTAAAAAACCACTTTTCGCACTTGTGTTAGTGTTGAAAAACCACTTTTCGCACTTGTGTTGGTGCAGGAAACCACTTTTGCACTTGTATTAGTGTAGAAAAACCACTTTTCGCACTTGTGTTAGTGTTGAAAAACCATTTTTCGCACTTGTGTTAGTGTTGAAAAACCACTTTTTGCACTTGTGTTGGTGCAGGAAACCACTTTTGCACTTGTGTTAGTGTGGAAAAAACACGTTTTGCACTTGTGATAGTGTTGAAAAACCACTTTTCGCACTTGTGTTAGTGTTGAAAAACCACTTTTCGCACTTGTGTTGGTGCAGGAAACCACTTTTGCACTTGTATTAGTGTGGAAAAACCACTTTTCACACTTATGTTAGTGTTGAAAAACAACTTTTCGCACTTGTGTTAGTGTTGAAAAACAACTTTTCGCACTTGTGTTAGTGTTGAAAAACCACTTTTCGCACTTGTGTTAGTGTTGAAAAACAACTTTTCGCACTTGTGTTAGTGTTGAAAAACCACTTTTCGCACTTGTGTTGGTGTTGAAAAACCAGGTTGGCACTTGTATTAGTGTGGAAAAAACACTTTTCGCACTTGTGGTAGTGTTGAAAAACCACTTTTTGCACTTGTGTTGGTGCAGGAAACCACTTTTACACTTGTATTAGTGTGGAAAAAACACTTTTCGCACTTGTGTTAGTGTTGAAAAACCACTTTTGGCACTTGTGTTAGTGTTGAAAAACCACTTTTCGCACTTGTGTTGGTGCAGGAAACCACTTTTGCACTTGTATTAGTGTAGAAAAACCACTTTTCGCACTTGTGATAGTGTTGAAAAACCACTTTTCGCACTTGTGTTAGTGTTGAAAAAACACTTTTCGCATTTGTGTTAGTGTTGAAAAACCACTTTTCGCACTTGTGTTAGTGTTGAAAAACCACTTCTCGCACTTGTGTTGGTGCAGGAAACCACTTTTGCACTTGTATTAGTGTGGAAAAACCACTTTTCACACTTATGTTAGTGTTGAAAAACAACTTTTCGCACTTGTGTTAGTGTTGAAAAACCACTTTTCGCACTTGTGTTAGTTGTCGAAAAACCACTTTTCGCACTTGTGTTGGTGCAGGCAACCATTTTTGCACTTGTATTAGTGTGGAAAAAACACTTTTTGCACTTGTGATAGTGTTGAAAAACCACTTTTCGCACTTGTGTTAGTGTTGAAAAACCACTTTTCGCACTTGTGTTAGTGTTGAAAAACCACTTTTCGCACTTGTGTTAGTGTTGAAAAACCACTTTTCGCACTTGTGTTGGTGTTGAAAAACCACTTTTGCACTTGTATTAGTGTGGAAAAAAACACTTTTCGCACTTGTGTTAGTGTTGAAAAACCACTTTTCGCACTTGTGTTAGTGTTGAAAAACCACTTTTCGCACTTTTGTTAGTGTTGAAAAACCACTTTTCGCACTTGTGTTGGTGCAGGAAACCACTTTTGCACTTGTATTAGTGTGCAAAAACCACTTTTTGCACTTGTGTTAGTGTTGAAAAAACACTTTTTGCAATCGTGATAGTGTTGAAAAACCACTTTTCGCACTTGTGTTAGTGTTGAAAAACCACTTTTCGCACTTGTGTTAGTGTTGAAAAAACACTTTTGGCACTTGTGTTAGTGTTGAAAAACCACTTTTCGCACTTGTGTTAGTGTTGAAAAAACACTTTTCGCACTTGTGTTGGTGCAGGAAACCACTTTTGCACTTGTATTAGTGTGGAAAAAACACTTTTTGCACTTGTGATAGTGTTGAAAAACCACTTTTCGCACTTGTGTTAGTGTTGAAAAACCACTTTTCGCACTTGTGTTAGTGTTGAAAAACCACTTTTCGCACTTGTGTTAGTGTTGAAAAACCACTTTTCGCACTTGTGTTGGTGTTGAAAAACCAATTTTGCACTTGTATTAGTGTGGAAAAAACACTTTTCACACTTGTGTTAGTGTTGAAAAACCACTTTTTGCACTTGTGTTAGTGTTGAAAAAACACTTTTCGCACTTGTGTTGGTGCAGGAATCCACTTTTGCACTTGTATTAGTGTGGAAAAAACACTTTTTGCACTTGTGATAGTGTTGAAAAACCACTTTTCGCACTTGTGTTAGTGTTGAAAAACCACTTTTCGCACTTGTGTTGGTGCAGGAAACCACTTTTGCACTTGTATTAGTGTGGAAAAACCACTTTTCGCACTTGTGTTAGTGTTGAAAAACCACTTTTCGCACTTGTGTTAGTGTTGAAAAACCACTTTTCACACTTGTGTTGGTGCAGGAAACCACTTTTGCACTTGTATTAGTGTGGAAAAAACACTTTTTGCACTTGTGTTAGTGTTGAAAAACCACTTTTCGCACTTGTGTTAGTGTTGAAAAACCACTTTTCGCACTTGTGTTGGTGCAGGAAACCACTTTTGCACTTGTATTAGTGTCGAAAAACCACTTTTCGCACTTGTGTTAGTGTTGAATAACCACTTTTCGCACTTGTGTTAGTGTTGAAAAACCACTTTTCGCACTTGTGTTGGTGCAGGAAACCACTTTTGCACTTGTATTAGTGTGGAAAAAACACTTTTCTCACTTGTTTTAGTGTTGAAAAACCACTTTTCGCACTTGTGTTAGTGTTGAAAAACCACTTTTCGCACTTGTGTTGGTGCAGGAAACCACTTTTGCACTTGTATTAGTGTGGAAAAAACACTTTTCGCACTTGTGTTAGTGTTGAAAAACCACTTTTCGCACTTGTGTTAGTGTTGAAAAAACACTTTTCGCACTTGTGTTGGTGCAGGAAACCACTTTTGCACTTGTATTAGTGTGGAAAAACCACTTTTCGCACTTGTGTTAGTGTTGAAAAACCACTTTTCGCACTTGTGTTAGTGTTGAAAAACCACTTTTCTCACTTGTGTTGGTCCAGGAAACCACTTTTGCACTTGTATTAGTGTGGAAAAAACACTTTTTGCACTTGTGATAGTGTTAAAAAACCACTTTTCGCACTTGTGTTAGTGTTGAAAAACCACTTTTCGCACTTGTGTTGGTGCAGGAAACCACTTTTGCACTTGTATTAGTGTAGAAAAACCACTTTTCGCACTTGTGTTAGTGTTGAAAAACCATTTTTCGCACTTGTGTTAGTGTTGAAAAACCACTTTTTGCACTTGTGTTGGTGCAGGAAACCACTTTTGCACTTGTGTTAGTGTGGAAAAAACACGTTTTGCACTTGTGATAGTGTTGAAAAACCACTTTTCGCACTTGTGTTAGTGTTGAAAAACCACTTTTCGCACTTGTGTTGGTGCAGGAAACCACTTTTGCACTTGTATTAGTGTGGAAAAACCACTTTTCACACTTATGTTAGTGTTGAAAAACAACTTTTCGCACTTGTGTTAGTGTTGAAAAACAACTTTTCGCACTTGTGTTAGTGTTGAAAAACCACTTTTCGCACTTGTGTTAGTGTTGAAAAACAACTTTTCGCACTTGTGTTAGTGTTGAAAAACCACTTTTCGCACTTGTGTTGGTGTTGAAAAACCAGGTTGGCACTTGTATTAGTGTGGAAAAAACACTTTTCGCACTTGTGGTAGTGTTGAAAAACCACTTTTTGCACTTGTGTTGGTGCAGGAAACCACTTTTACACTTGTATTAGTGTGGAAAAAACACTTTTCGCACTTGTGTTAGTGTTGAAAAACCACTTTTGGCACTTGTGTTAGTGTTGAAAAACCACTTTTCGCACTTGTGTTGGTGCAGGAAACCACTTTTGCACTTGTATTAGTGTAGAAAAACCACTTTTCGCACTTGTGATAGTGTTGAAAAACCACTTTTCGCACTTGTGTTAGTGTTGAAAAAACACTTTTCGCATTTGTGTTAGTGTTGAAAAACCACTTTTCGCACTTGTGTTAGTGTTGAAAAACCACTTTTCGCACTTGTGTTAGTGTTGAAAAACCACTTTTCGCACTTGTGTTAGTGTTGAAAAACCACTTTTCGCACTTGTGTTAGTGTTGAAAAACCACTTTTCGCACTTGTGTTAGTGTTGAAAAAACACTTTTCGCACTTGTGTTAGTGTTGAAAAAACACTTTTCGCACTTGTGTTGGTACAGGAAACCACTTTTGCACTTGTATTAGTGTGGAAAAAACACTTTTCGCACTTGTGTTAGTGTTGAAAAACCACTTTTCGCACTTGTGTTAGTGTTGAAAAACCACTTTTCGCACTTGTGTTGGTGCAGGAAACCACTTTTGCACTTGTACTGGCGTGGAAAAACCACTTTTCGCACTTGTGTTAGTGTTGAAAAACCACTTTTCGCACTTGTGTTAGTGTTGAAAAACCACTTTTCACACTTGTGTTGGTGCAGGAAACCACTTTTGCACTTGTATTAGTGTGGAAAAAACACTTTTTGCACTTGTGATAGTGTTGAAAACCCACTTTTCGCACTTGTGTTAGTGTTGAAAAACCACTTTTCGCACTTGTGTTGGTGCAGGAAACCACTTTTGCACTTGTATTAGTGTCGAAAAACCACTTTTCGCACTTGTGTTAGTGTTGAAGAACCACTTTTCGCACTTGTGTTAGTGTTGAAAAACCACTTTTCGCACTTGTGTTGGTGCAGGAAACCACTTTTGCACTTGTATTAGTGTGGAAAAAACACTTTTCTCACTTGTTTTAGTGTTGAAAAACCACTTTTCGCACTTGTGTTAGTGTTGAAAAACCACTTTTCGCACTTCTGTTGGTGCAGGAAACCACTTTTGCACTTGTATTAGTGTGGAAAAAACACTTTTCGCACTTGTGTTAGTGTTGAAAAACCACTTTTCGCACTTGTGTTAGTGTTGAAAAAACACTTTTCGCACTTGTGTTGGTGCAGGAAACCACTTTTGCACTTGTATTAGTGTGGAAAAACCACTTTTCGCACTTGTGTTAGTGTTGAAAAAACACTTTTCGCACTTGTGTTAGTGTTGAAAACCACTTTTCGCACTTGTGTTGGTGCAGGAAACCACTTTTGCACTTGTATTAGTGTGGAAAAACCACTTTTCGCACTTGTGTTAGTGTTGAAAAACCACTTTTCGCACTTGTGTTGGTGCAGGAAACCACTTTTGCACTTGTATTAGTGTAGAAAAACCACTTTTCGCACTTGTGATAGTGTTGAAAAACCACTTTTCGCACTTGTGTTAGTGTTGAAAAAACACTTTTCGCATTTGTGTTAGTGTTGAAAAACCACTTTTCGCACTTGTGTTAGTGTTGAAAAACCACTTCTCGCACTTGTGTTGGTGCAGGAAACCACTTTTGCACTTGTATTAGTGTGGAAAAACCACTTTTCACACTTATGTTAGTGTTGAAAAACAACTTTTCGCACTTGTGTTAGTGTTGAAAAACCACTTTTCGCACTTGTGTTGGTGCAGGAAACCACTTTTGCACTTGTATTAGTGTAGAAAAACCACTTTTCGCACTTGTGTTAGTGTTGAAAAAACATTTTTCGCACTTGTGTTAGTGTTGAAAAACCACTTTTCGCACTTGTGTTGGTGCAGGAAACCACTTTTGCACTTGTATTAGTGTGGAAAAAACACTTTTTGCACTTGTGATAGTGTTGAAAAACCACTTTTCGCACTTGTGTTAGTGTTGAAAAACCACTTTTCGCACTTGTGTTGGTGCAGGAAACCACTTTTGCACTTGTATTAGTGTGGAAAAACCACTTTTCGCACTTGTGTTAGTGTTGAAAAACCACTTTTCGCACTTGTGTTAGTGTTGAAAAACCACTTTTCGCACTTGTGTTAGTGTTGAAAAACCACTTTTTGCACTTGTGTTGGTGCAGGAAACCACTTTTGCACTTGTGTTAGTGTGGAAAAAACACGTTTTGCACTTGTGATAGTGTTGAAAAACCACTTTTCGCACTTGTGTTAGTGTTGAAAAACCACTTTTCGCACTTGTGTTGGTGCAGGAAACCACTTTTGCACTTGTATTAGTGTGGAAAAACCACTTTTCACACTTATGTTAGTGTTGAAAAACAACTTTTCGCACTTGTGTTAGTGTTGAAAAACCACTTTTCGCACTTGTGTTAGTGTTGAAAAACCACTTTTCGCACTTGTGTTAGTGTTGAAAAACCACTTTTCGCACTTGTGTTGGTGTTGAAAAACCACTTTTGCACTTGTGTTAGTGTGGAAAAAACACTTTTCGCACTTGTGTTAGTGTTGTAAAACCACGTTTTGCACTTGTGTTGGTGCAGGAAACCACTTTTGCACTTGTATTAGTGTGGAAAAAACACTTTTTGCACTTGTGTTAGTGTTGAAAAACCACTTTTCACACTTGTGTTGGTGCAGGAAACCACTTTTGCACTTGTATTAGTGTGGAAAAACCACTTTTCACACTTATGTTAGTGTTGAAAAACAACTTTTCGCACTTGTGTTAGTGTTGAAAAACCACTTTTCGCACTTGCGTTAGTTGTCGAAAAACCACTTTTCGCACTTACCATTTTTGCACTTGTTTTAGTGTGGAAAAACCACTTTTAGCACTTGTGTTAGTGTTGAAAAACCACTTTTCGCACTTGTGTTAGTGTTGAAAAACCACTTTTCGCACTTTGTGTTTAGTGGTTGAAAAACCACTTTTCGCACTTGTGTTGGTGTTGAAAAACCACTTTTGCACTTGTATTAGTGTGGAAAAAAACACTTTTCGCACTTGTGTTAGTGTTGAAAAACCACTTTCGCACTTGTGTTAGTGTTGAAAAAACACTTTTCGCACTTGTGTTGGTGCAGGAAACCACTTTTGCACTTCTATTAGTGTGGAAAAAACACTTTTTGCACTTGTGATAGTGTTGAAAAACCACTTTTCGCACTTGTGTTAGTGTTGAAAAACCACTTTTCGCACTTGTGTTGGTGCAGGAAACCACTTTTGCACTTGTATTAGTGTGGAAAAACCACTTTTCGCACTTGTGTTAGTGTTGAAAAACCACTTTTTCGCACTTGTGTTAGTGTTGAAAAAACCACTTTCGCACTTGTCTTAGTGTTGAAAAACCACTTTTCGCACTTGTGTTGACGTGCAGGAAACCACTTTTGCACTTGTATTAGTGTGGAAAAAATACTTTACGCACTTGTGTTAGTGTTGAAAAACCACTTTTCGCACTTGTGTTAGTGTTGAAAAACCACTTTTGGCAACTTGTGTTAGTGTTGAAAAACCACTTTTCGCACTTGTGTTTGGTGCAGGAAACCACTTTTGCACTTGTATTAGTGTAGAAAAAAGCCACTTTTCGCACTTGTGATAGTGTTGAAAAACCACTTTTCGCACTTGTGTTAGTGTTGAAAAAACACTTTTCGCATTTGTGTTAGTGTTGAAACAACCACTTTTCGCACTTGTGTTAGTGTTGAAAAACCACTTCTCGCACTTGTGTTGGTGCAGGAAACCACTTTTGCACTTGTATTAGTGTGGAAAAACCACTTTTCACACTTATGTTAGTGTTGAAAAACAACTTTTCGCACTTGTGTTAGTGTTGAAAGAACCACTTTTCGCACTTGTGTTAGTTGTCGAAAAACCACTTTTCGCACTTGTGTTGGTGCAGGCAACCATTGTTGCACTTGTATTAGTGTGGAAAAAAACACTTTTTGGCACTTGTGATAGTGTTGAAAAACCACTTTTCGCACTTGTGTTAGTGTTGAAAAACCACTTTTCGCACTTGTGTTAGTGTTGAAAAACCACTTTTCGCACTTGTGTTAGTGTTGAAAAACCACTTTTCGCACTTGTGTTGGTGTTGAAAAACCACTTTTGCACTTGTATTAGTGTGGAAAAAACACTTTTCGCACTTGTCGTTAGTGTTGAAAAACCACTTTTCGCACTTGTGTTAGTGTTGAAAAACCACTTTTTCGCACTTTTGTTAGTGTTGAAAAAACCACTTTTCGCACTTGTGTTGGTGCAGGAAACCACTTTTGCACTTGTATTAGTGTGCAAAAACCACTTTTTGCACTTGGTGTTAGTGTTGAAAAAAACACTTTTTGCAATTGTGATAGTGTTGAAAAACCACTTTTCGCACTTGTGTTAGTGTGAAAAACCACTTTTCGCACTTGTGTTAGTGTTGAAAAAACACTTTTGGCACTTGTGTTAGTGTTGAAAAACCACTTTTCGCACTTGTGTTAGTGTTGAAAAAACACTTTTCGCACTTGTGTTGGTGCAGGAAACCACTTTTGCACTTGTATTAGTGTGGAAAAAACACTTTTTGCACTTGTGATAGTGTTGAAAAACCACTTTTCGCACTTGTGTTAGTGTTGAAAAACCACTTTTCGCACTTGTGTTAGTGTTGAAAAACCACTTTTCGCACTTGTGTTAGTGTTGAAAAACCACTTTTCGCACTTGTGTTGGTGTTGAAAAACCAATTTTGCACTTGTATTAGTGTGGAAAAAACACTTTTCACACTTGTGTTAGTGTTGAAAAACCACTTTTTGCACTTGTGTTAGTGTTGAAAAAACACTTTTCGCACTTGTGTTGGTGCAGGAAACCACTTTTGCACTTGTATTAGTGTGGAAAAAACACTTTTTGCACTTGTGATAGTGTTGAAAAACCACTTTTCGCACTTGTGTTAGTGTTGAAAAACCACTTTTCGCACTTGTGTTGGTGCAGGAAACCACTTTTGCACTTGTATTAGTGTGGAAAAACCACTTTTCGCACTTGTGTTAGTGTTGAAAAACCACTTTTCGCACTTGTGTTAGTGTTGAAAAACCACTTTTCACACTTGTGTTGGTGCAGGAAACCACTTTTGCACTTGTATTAGTGTGGAAAAAACACTTTTTGCACTTGTGTTAGTGTTGAAAAACCACTTTTCGCACTTGTGTTAGTGTTGAAAAACCACTTTTCGCACTTGTGTTGGTGCAGGAAACCACTTTTGCACTTGTATTAGTGTCGAAAAACCACTTTTCGCACTTGTGTTAGTGTTGAAGAACCACTTTTCGCACTTGTGTTAGTGTTGAAAAACCACTTTTCGCACTTGTGTTGGTGCAGGAAACCACTTTTGCACTTGTATTAGTGTGGAAAAAACACTTTTCTCACTTGTTTTAGTGTTGAAAAACCACTTTTCGCACTTGTGTTAGTGTTGAAAAACCACTTTTCGCACTTGTGTTGGTGCAGGAAACCACTTTTGCACTTGTATTAGTGTGGAAAAAACACTTTTCGCACTTGTGTTAGTGTTGAAAAACCACTTTTCGCACTTGTGTTAGTGTTGAAAAAACACTTTTCGCACTTGTGTTGGTGCAGGAAACCACTTTTGCACTTGTATTAGTGTGGAAAAACCACTTTTCGCACTTGTGTTAGTGTTGAAAAACCACTTTTCGCACTTGTGTTAGTGTTGAAAAACCACTTTTCTCACTTGTGTTGGTCCAGGAAACCACTTTTGCACTTGTATTAGTGTGGAAAAAACACTTTTTGCACTTGTGATAGTGTTAAAAAACCACTTTTCGCACTTGTGTTAGTGTTGAAAAACCACTTTTCGCACTTGTGTTGGTGCAGGAAACCACTTTTGCACTTGTATTAGTGTAGAAAAACCACTTTTCGCACTTGTGTTAGTGTTGAAAAACCATTTTTCGCACTTGTGTTAGTGTTGAAAAACCACTTTTTGCACTTGTGTTGGTGCAGGAAACCACTTTTGCACTTGTGTTAGTGTGGAAAAAACACGTTTTGCACTTGTGATAGTGTTGAAAAACCACTTTTCGCACTTGTGTTAGTGTTGAAAAACCACTTTTCGCACTTGTGTTGGTGCAGGAAACCACTTTTGCACTTGTATTAGTGTGGAAAAACCACTTTTCACACTTATGTTAGTGTTGAAAAACAACTTTTCGCACTTGTGTTAGTGTTGAAAAACAACTTTTCGCACTTGTGTTAGTGTTGAAAAACCACTTTTCGCACTTGTGTTAGTGTTGAAAAACAACTTTTCGCACTTGTGTTAGTGTTGAAAAACCACTTTTCGCACTTGTGTTGGTGTTGAAAAACCAGGTTGGCACTTGTATTAGTGTGGAAAAAACACTTTTCGCACTTGTGGTAGTGTTGAAAAACCACTTTTTGCACTTGTGTTGGTGCAGGAAACCACTTTTACACTTGTATTAGTGTGGAAAAAACACTTTTCGCACTTGTGTTAGTGTTGAAAAACCACTTTTGGCACTTGTGTTAGTGTTGAAAAACCACTTTTCGCACTTGTGTTGGTGCAGGAAACCACTTTTGCACTTGTATTAGTGTAGAAAAACCACTTTTCGCACTTGTGATAGTGTTGAAAAACCACTTTTCGCACTTGTGTTAGTGTTGAAAAAACACTTTTCGCATTTGTGTTAGTGTTGAAAAACCACTTTTCGCACTTGTGTTAGTGTTGAAAAACCACTTTTCGCACTTGTGTTAGTGTTGAAAAACCACTTTTCGCACTTGTGTTAGTGTTGAAAAACCACTTTTCGCACTTGTGTTAGTGTTGAAAAACCACTTTTCGCACTTGTGTTAGTGTTGAAAAAACACTTTTCGCACTTGTGTTAGTGTTGAAAAAACACTTTTCGCACTTGTGTTGGTACAGGAAACCACTTTTGCACTTGTATTAGTGTGGAAAAAACACTTTTCGCACTTGTGTTAGTGTTGAAAAACCACTTTTCGCACTTGTGTTAGTGTTGAAAAACCACTTTTCGCACTTGTGTTGGTGCAGGAAACCACTTTTGCACTTGTACTGGCGTGGAAAAACCACTTTTCGCACTTGTGTTAGTGTTGAAAAACCACTTTTCGCACTTGTGTTAGTGTTGAAAAACCACTTTTCACACTTGTGTTGGTGCAGGAAACCACTTTTGCACTTGTATTAGTGTGGAAAAAACACTTTTTGCACTTGTGATAGTGTTGAAAACCCACTTTTCGCACTTGTGTTAGTGTTGAAAAACCACTTTTCGCACTTGTGTTGGTGCAGGAAACCACTTTTGCACTTGTATTAGTGTCGAAAAACCACTTTTCGCACTTGTGTTAGTGTTGAAGAACCACTTTTCGCACTTGTGTTAGTGTTGAAAAACCACTTTTCGCACTTGTGTTGGTGCAGGAAACCACTTTTGCACTTGTATTAGTGTGGAAAAAACACTTTTCTCACTTGTTTTAGTGTTGAAAAACCACTTTTCGCACTTGTGTTAGTGTTGAAAAACCACTTTTCGCACTTCTGTTGGTGCAGGAAACCACTTTTGCACTTGTATTAGTGTGGAAAAAACACTTTTCGCACTTGTGTTAGTGTTGAAAAACCACTTTTCGCACTTGTGTTAGTGTTGAAAAAACACTTTTCGCACTTGTGTTGGTGCAGGAAACCACTTTTGCACTTGTATTAGTGTGGAAAAACCACTTTTCGCACTTGTGTTAGTGTTGAAAAAACACTTTTCGCACTTGTGTTAGTGTTGAAAACCACTTTTCGCACTTGTGTTGGTGCAGGAAACCACTTTTGCACTTGTATTAGTGTGGAAAAACCACTTTTCGCACTTGTGTTAGTGTTGAAAAACCACTTTTCGCACTTGTGTTGGTGCAGGAAACCACTTTTGCACTTGTATTAGTGTGGAAAAAACACTTTTCGCACTTGTGTTAGTGTTGAAAAACCACTTTTCGCACTTGTGTTAGTGTTGAAAAACCACTTTTCGCACTTGTGTTGGTCCAGGAAACCACTTTTGCACTTGTATTAGTGTGGAAAAAACACTTTTTGCACTTGTGATAGTGTTGAAAAACCACTTTTTGCACTTGTGTTAGTGTTGAAAAACCACTTTTCGCACTTGTGTTGGTGCATGAAACCACTTTTGCACTTGTATTAGTGTAGAAAAACCACTTTTCGCACTTGTGTTAGTGTTGAAAAAACATTTTTCGCACTTGTGTTAGTGTTGAAAAACCACTTTTCGCACTTGTGTTGGTGCAGGAAACCACTTTTGCACTTGTATTAGTGTGGAAAAAACACTTTTTGCACTTGTGATAGTGTTGAAAAACCACTTTTCGCACTTGTGTTAGTGTTGAAAAACCACTTTTCGCACTTGTGTTGGTGCAGGAAACCACTTTTGCACTTGTATTAGTGTGGAAAAACCACTTTTCGCACTTGTGTTAGTGTTGAAAAACCACTTTTCGCACTTGTGTTAGTGTTGAAAAACCACTTTTCGCACTTGTGTTAGTGTTGAAAAACCACTTTTTGCACTTGTGTTGGTGCAGGAAACCACTTTTGCACTTGTGTTAGTGTGGAAAAAACACGTTTTGCACTTGTGATAGTGTTGAAAAACCACTTTTCGCACTTGTGTTAGTGTTGAAAAACCACTTTTCGCACTTGTGTTGGTGCAGGAAACCACTTTTGCACTTGTATTAGTGTGGAAAAACCACTTTTCACACTTATGTTAGTGTTGAAAAACAACTTTTCGCACTTGTGTTAGTGTTGAAAAACCACTTTTCGCACTTGTGTTAGTGTTGAAAAACCACTTTTCGCACTTGTGTTAGTGTTGAAAAACCACTTTTCGCACTTGTGTTGGTGTTGAAAAACCACTTTTGCACTTGTGTTAGTGTGGAAAAAACACTTTTCGCACTTGTGTTAGTGTTGTAAAACCACGTTTTGCACTTGTGTTGGTGCAGGAAACCACTTTTGCACTTGTATTAGTGTGGAAAAAACACTTTTTGCACTTGTGCTAGTGTTGAAAAACCACTTTTCACACTTGTGTTGGTGCAGGAAACCACTTTTGCACTTGTATTAGTGTGGAAAAACCACTTTTCACACTTATGTTAGTGTTGAAAAACAACTTTTCGCACTTGTGTTAGTGTTGAAAAACCACTTTTCGCACTTGCGTTAGTTGTCGAAAAACCACTTTTCGCACTTGTGTTGGTGCAGGCAACCATTTTTGCACTTGTATTAGTGTGGAAAAACCACTTTTAGCACTTGTGTTAGTGTTGAAAAACCACTTTTCGCACTTGTGTTAGTGTTGAAAAACCACTTTTCGCACTTGTGTTAGTGTTGAAAAACCACTTTTCGCACTTGTGTTGGTGTTGAAAAACCACTTTTGCACTTGTATTAGTGTGGAAAAAAACACTTTTCGCACTTGTGTTAGTGTTGAAAAACCACTTTTCGCACTTGTGTTAGTGTTGAAAAAACACTTTTCGCACTTGTGTTGGTGCAGGAAACCACTTTTGCACTTCTATTAGTGTGGAAAAAACACTTTTTGCACTTGTGATAGTGTTGAAAAACCACTTTTCGCACTTGTGTTAGTGTTGAAAAACCACTTTTCGCACTTGTGTTGGTGCAGGAAACCACTTTTGCACTTGTATTAGTGTGGAAAAACCACTTTTCGCACTTGTGTTAGTGTTGAAAAACCACTTTTCGCACTTGTGTTAGTGTTGAAAAACCACTTTCGCACTTGTCTTAGTGTTGAAAAACCACTTTTCGCACTTGTGTTGACGTGCAGGAAACCACTTTTGCACTTGTATTAGTGTGGAAAAAATACTTTACGCACTTGTGTTAGTGTTGAAAAACCACTTTTCGCACTTGTGTTAGTGTTGAAAAACCACTTTTCGCACTTGTGTTGGTGCAGGAAACCAGTTTTGCACTTGTATTAGTGTGGAAAAACCACTTTTCGCACTTGTGTTAGTGTTGAAAAACCACTTTTCGCACTTGTGTTAGTGTTGAAAAACCACTTTTCGCACTTGTGTTGGTGCAGGAAACCACTTCTGCACTTGTATTAGTGTGGAAAAACCACTTTTCACACTTGTGTTAGTGTTGAAAAACCACTTTTCGCACTTGTGTTAGTGTTGAAAAACCACTTTTCGCACTTGTGTTAGTGTTGAAAAACCACTTTTTGCACTTGTGTTTGTGCAGGAAACCACTTTTGCACTTGTATTAGTGTGGAAAAACACTTTTCGCACTTGTGTTAGTGTTGAAAAACCACTTTTCGCACTTGTGTTAGTGTTGAAAAACCACTTTTCGCACTTGTGTTTGTGTTGAAAAACCACTTTTCGCACTTGTGTTAGTGTTGAAAAACCACTTTTCGCACTTGTTTTGGTGCAGGAAACCCCTTTTGCACTTGTATTAGTGTGGAAAAAACACTTTTCGCACTTGTGTTAGTGTTGAAAAACCACTTTTCGCACTTGTGTTAGTGTTGAAAAACCACTTTTCGCAATTGTGTTTGTGCAGGAAACCACTTTTGCACTTGTATTAGTGTGGAAAAAACACTTTTCGCACTTGTGTTAGTGTTGAAAAACCACTTTTCGCACTTGTGTTAGTGTTGAAAAACCACTTTTCGCACTTGTGTTTGTGTTGAAAAACCACTTTTTGCACTTGTGGGAGTGTTGAAAAACCACTTTTCGCACTTGTTTTGGTGCAGGAAACCACTTTTGCACTTGTATTAGTGTGGAAAAAACACTTTTCGCACTTGTGTTAGTGTTGAAAAACCACTTTTCGCACTTGTGTTGGCGCAGGAAACCACTTTTGCACTTGCATTAGTGTGGAAAAAACACTTTTTGCACTTGTGATAGTGTTGAAAAACCACTTTTCGCACTTGTGTTAGTGTTGAAAAACCACTTTTCGCACTTGTGTTGGTGCAGGAAACCACTTTTGCACTTGTATTAGTGTGGAAAAACCACTTTTCGCACTTGTGTTAGTGTTGAAAAACCACTTTTCGCACTTGTGTTAGTGTTGAAAAACCACTTTTCGCACTTGTGTTAGTGTTGAAAAACCACTTTTCGCACTTGTGTTAGTGTTGAAAAACTACTTTTCGCACTTGTGTTAGTGTTGAAAAACCACTTTTCGCACTTGTGTTAGTGTTGAAAAAACACTTTTCGCACTTGTGTTAGTGTTGAAAAACCACTTTTCGCACTTGTATTAGTGTGGAAAAACCACTTTTCGCACTTGTGTTAGTGTTCAAAAACCACTTTTCGCACTTGTGTTAGTGTTGAAAAACCACTTTTTGCACTTGTGTTAGTGTTGAAAAACCACTTTTCGCACTTGTGTTATTGTTGAAAAACCACTTTTCGCACTTGTGTTAGTGTTGAAAAACCACTTTTCGCACTTGTGTTAGTGTTGAAAAACCACTTTTCGCACTTGTGTTGGTGCAGGAAACCCCTTTTGCACTTGTATTAGTGTGGAAAAAACACTTTTCGCACTTGTGTTAGTGTTCAAAAACCACTTTTCGCACTTGTGTTGGTGCAGGAAACCACGTTTGCACTTGTATTAGTGTGGAAAAAACACTTTTTGCACTTGTGATAGTGTTGAAAAACCACTTTTCGCACTTGTGTTAGTGTTGAAAAACCACTTTTCGCACTTGTGTTAGTGTTGAAAAACCACTTTTCGCACTTGTGTTAGTGTTGAAAAACCACTTTTCGCACTTGTGTTGGTGTTGAAAAACCACTTTTTCACTTGTATTGGTGTGAAAAAAACACTTTTCGCACTTGTGTTAGTGATGAAAAACCACTTTTCGCACTTGTGTTAGTGTTGAAAAAACACTTTTCGCACTTGTGTTGGTGCAGGAAACCACTTTTGCACTTGTATTAGTGTGGAAAAAACACTTTTTGCACTTGTGATAGTGTTGAAAAACCACTTTTCGCACTTGTGTTAGTGTTGAAAAACCACTTTTCGCACTTGTGTTAGTGTTGAAAAACCACTTTTCGCACTTGTGTTAGTGTTGAAAAACCACTTTTCGCACTTGTGTTGGTGTTGAAAAACCACTTTTGCACTTGTATTAGTGTGGAAAAAACACTTTTCGCACTTGTGTTAGTGTTGAAAAAACACTTTTCGCACTTGTGTTGGTGCAGGAAACCACTTTTGCACTTGTATTAGTGTGGAAAAAACACTTTTTGCACTTGTGTTAGTGTTGAAAAACCACTTTTCGCACTTGTCTTCGTGCAGGAAACCACTTTTGCACTTATATTAGTGTGGAAAAACCACTTTTCGCACTTGTGTTAGTGTTGAAAAACCACTTTTCGCACTTGTGTTAGTGTTGAAAAACCAATTTCGCACTTGTGTTAGTGTTGAAAAACCACTTTTCGCACTTGTGTTGGTGCAGGAAACCACTTTTGCACTTGTCTTAGTGTGGAAAAAACACTTTTTGCACTTGTGATAGTGTTGAAAAACCAATTTCGCACTTGTGTTAGTGTTGAAAAACCACTTTTCGCACTTGTGTTGGTGCAGGAAACCACTTTTGCACTTGTATTAGTGTGGAAAAAACACTTTTTGCACTTGTGATAGTGTTGAAAAACCACTTTTCGCACTTGTGTTAGTGTTGAAAAACCACTTTTCGCACTTGTGTTGGTGCAGGAAACCACTTTTGCACTTGTATTAGTGTCGAAAAACCACTTTTCGCACTTGTGTTAGTGTTGAAGAACCACTTTTTGCACTTGTGTTAGTGTTGAAAAACCACTTTTCGCACTTGTGTTGGTGCAGGAAACCACTTTTGCACTTGTATTAGTGTGGAAAAAACACTTTTCTCACTTGTTTTAGTGTTGAAAAACCACTTTTCGCACTTGTGTTAGTGTTGAAAAACCACTTTTCGCACTTGTGTTGGTGCAGGAAACCACTTTTGCACTTGTATTAGTGTGGAAAAAACACTTTTTGCACTTGTGATAGTGTTGAAAAACCACTTTTCGCACTTGTGTTAGTGTTGAAAAACCATTTTTCGCACTTGTGTTAGTGTTGAAAAACCACTTTTCGCACTTGTGTTAGTGTTGAAAAACCACTTTTCGCACTTGTGTTGGTGTTGAAAAACCACTTTTTCACTTGTATTAGTGTGGAAAAAACACTTTTCGCACTTGTGTTAGTGTTGAAAAACCACTTTTTGCACTTGTGTTGGGCAGGAAACCACTTTTGCACTTGTATTAGTGTGGAAAAAACACTTTTTGCACTTGTGTTAGTGTTGAAAAACCACTTTTCGCACTTGTGTTGGTGCAGGAAACCACTTTTGCACTTGTATTAGTGTGGAAAAACCACTTTTCACACTTATGTTAGTGTTGAAAAACAACTTTTTGCACTTGTGTTAGTGTTGAAAAACCACTTTTCGCACTTGCGTTAGTTGTCGAAAAACCACTTTTCGCAATTGTGTTGGTGCAGGCAACCATTTTTGCACTTGTATTAGTGTGGAAAAAAACACTTTTTGCACTTGTGATAGTGTTGAAAAACCACTTTTCGCACTTGTGTTAGTGTTGAAAAACCACTTTTCGCACTTGTGTTAGTGTTGAAAAACCACTTTTCGCACTTGTGTTAGTGTTGAAAAACCACTTTTCGCACTTGTGTTGGTGTTGAAAAACCACTTTTGCACTTTTATTAGTGTGGAAAAAAACACTTTTCGCACTTGTGTTAGTGTTGAAAAACCACTTTTCGCACTTGTGTTAGTGTTGAAAAAACACTTTTCGCACTTGTGTTGGTGCAGGAAACCACTTTTGCACTTCTATTAGTGTGGAAAAAACACTTTTTGCACTTGTGATAGTGTTGAAAAACCACTTTTCGCACTTGTGTTAGTGTTGAAAAACCACTTTTCGCACTTGTGTTGGTGCAGGAAACCACTTTTGCACTTGTATTAGTGTGGAAAAACCACTTTTCGCACTTGTGTTAGTGTTGAAAAACCACTTTTCGCACTTGTGTTAGTGTTGAAAAACCACTTTCGCACTTGTCTTAGTGTTGAAAAACCACTTTTCGCACTTGTGTTGACGTGCAGGAAACCACTTTTGCACTTGTATTAGTGTGGAAAAAATACTTTACGCACTTGTGTTAGTGTTGAAAAACCACTTTTCGCACTTGTGTTAGTGTTGAAAAACCACTTTTCGCACTTGTGTTGGTGCAGGAAACCAGCTTTGCACTTGTATTAGTGTGGAAAAACCACTTTTCGCACTTGTGTTAGTGTTGAAAAACCACTTTTCGCACTTGTGTTAGTGTTGAAAAACCACTTTTCGCACTTGTGTTGGTGCAGGAAACCACTTCTGCACTTGTATTAGTGTGGAAAAACCACTTTTCACACTTGTGTTAGTGTTGAAAACCACTTTTCGCACTTGTGTTGGTGCAGGAAACCACTTTTGCACTTGTATTAGTGTGGAAAAACCACTTTTCGCACTTGTGTTAGTGTTGAAAAACCACTTTTCGCACTTGTGTTAGTGTTGAAAAACCACTTTCGCACTTGTCTTAGTGTTGAAAAACCACTTTTCGCACTTGTGTTGACGTGCAGGAAACCACTTTTGCACTTGTATTAGTGTGGAAAAAATACTTTACGCACTTGTGTTAGTGTTGAAAAACCACTTTTCGCACTTGTGTTAGTGTTGAAAAACCACTTTTCGCACTTGTGTTGGTGCAGGAAACCAGTTTTGCACTTGTATTAGTGTGGAAAAACCACTTTTCGCACTTGTGTTAGTGTTGAAAAACCACTTTTCGCACTTGTGTTAGTGTTGAAAAACCACTTTTCGCACTTGTGTTGGTGCAGGAAACCACTTCTGCACTTGTATTAGTGTGGAAAAACCACTTTTCACACTTGTGTTAGTGTTGAAAAACCACTTTTCGCACTTGTGTTAGTGTTGAAAAACCACTTTTCGCACTTGTGTTAGTGTTGAAAAACCACTTTTTGCACTTGTGTTTGTGCAGGAAACCACTTTTGCACTTGTATTAGTGTGGAAAAAACACTTTTCGCACTTGTGTTAGTGTTGAAAAACCACTTTTCGCACTTGTGTTAGTGTTGAAAAACCACTTTTCGCACTTGTGTTTGTGTTGAAAAACCACTTTTCGCACTTGTGTTAGTGTTGAAAAACCACTTTTCGCACTTGTTTTGGTGCAGGAAACCCCTTTTGCACTTGTATTAGTGTGGAAAAAACACTTTTCGCACTTGTGTTAGTGTTGAAAAACCACTTTTCGCACTTGTGTTAGTGTTGAAAAACCACTTTTCGCAATTGTGTTTGTGCAGGAAACCACTTTTGCACTTGTATTAGTGTGGAAAAAACACTTTTCGCACTTGTGTTAGTGTTGAAAAACCACTTTTCGCACTTGTGTTAGTGTTGAAAAACCACTTTTCGCACTTGTGTTTGTGTTGAAAAACCACTTTTTGCACTTGTGGGAGTGTTGAAAAACCACTTTTCGCACTTGTTTTGGTGCAGGAAACCACTTTTGCACTTGTATTAGTGTGGAAAAAACACTTTTCGCACTTGTGTTAGTGTTGAAAAACCACTTTTCGCACTTGTGTTGGCGCAGGAAACCACTTTTGCACTTGCATTAGTGTGGAAAAAACACTTTTTGCACTTGTGATAGTGTTGAAAAACCACTTTTCGCACTTGTGTTAGTGTTGAAAAACCACTTTTCGCACTTGTGTTGGTGCAGGAAACCACTTTTGCACTTGTATTAGTGTGGAAAAACCACTTTTCGCACTTGTGTTAGTGTTGAAAAACCACTTTTCGCACTTGTGTTAGTGTTGAAAAACCACTTTTCGCACTTGTGTTAGTGTTGAAAAACCACTTTTCGCACTTGTGTTAGTGTTGAAAAACCACTTTTCGCACTTGTGTTAGTGTTGAAAAACCACTTTTCGCACTTGTGTTAGTGTTGAAAAAACACTTTTCGCACTTGTGTTAGTGTTGAAAAACCACTTTTCGCACTTGTATTAGTGTGGAAAAACCACTTTTCGCACTTGTGTTAGTGTTCAAAAACCACTTTTCGCACTTGTGTTAGTGTTGAAAAACCACTTTTTGCACTTGTGTTAGTGTTGAAAAACCACTTTTCGCACTTGTGTTATTGTTGAAAAACCACTTTTCGCACTTGTGTTAGTGTTGAAAAACCACTTTTCGCACTTGTGTTAGTGTTGAAAAACCACTTTTCGCACTTGTGTTGGTGCAGGAAACCCCTTTTGCACTTGTATTAGTGTGGAAAAAACACTTTTCGCACTTGTGTTAGTGTTCAAAAACCACTTTTCGCACTTGTGTTGGTGCAGGAAACCACGTTTGCACTTGTATTAGTGTGGAAAAAACACTTTTTGCACTTGTGATAGTGTTGAAAAACCACTTTTCGCACTTGTGTTAGTGTTGAAAAACCACTTTTCGCACTTGTGTTAGTGTTGAAAAACCACTTTTCGCACTTGTGTTAGTGTTGAAAAACCACTTTTCGCACTTGTGTTGGTGTTGAAAAACCACTTTTTCACTTGTATTGGTGTGAAAAAAACACTTTTCGCACTTGTGTTAGTGATGAAAAACCACTTTTCGCACTTGTGTTAGTGTTGAAAAAACACTTTTCGCACTTGTGTTGGTGCAGGAAACCACTTTTGCACTTGTATTAGTGTGGAAAAAACACTTTTTGCACTTGTGATAGTGTTGAAAAACCACTTTTCGCACTTGTGTTAGTGTTGAAAAACCACTTTTCGCACTTGTGTTAGTGTTGAAAAACCACTTTTCGCACTTGTGTTAGTGTTGAAAAACCACTTTTCGCACTTGTGTTGGTGTTGAAAAACCACTTTTGCACTTGTATTAGTGTGGAAAAAACACTTTTCGCACTTGTGTTAGTGTTGAAAAAACACTTTTCGCACTTGTGTTGGTGCAGGAAACCACTTTTGCACTTGTATTAGTGTGGAAAAAACACTTTTTGCACTTGTGTTAGTGTTGAAAAACCACTTTTCGCACTTGTCTTCGTGCAGGAAACCACTTTTGCACTTATATTAGTGTGGAAAAACCACTTTTCGCACTTGTGTTAGTGTTGAAAAACCACTTTTCGCACTTGTGTTAGTGTTGAAAAACCAATTTCGCACTTGTGTTAGTGTTGAAAAACCACTTTTCGCACTTGTGTTGGTGCAGGAAACCACTTTTGCACTTGTCTTAGTGTGGAAAAAACACTTTTTGCACTTGTGATAGTGTTGAAAAACCAATTTCGCACTTGTGTTAGTGTTGAAAAACCACTTTTCGCACTTGTGTTGGTGCAGGAAACCACTTTTGCACTTGTATTAGTGTGGAAAAAACACTTTTTGCACTTGTGATAGTGTTGAAAAACCACTTTTCGCACTTGTGTTAGTGTTGAAAAACCACTTTTCGCACTTGTGTTGGTGCAGGAAACCACTTTTGCACTTGTATTAGTGTCGAAAAACCACTTTTCGCACTTGTGTTAGTGTTGAAGAACCACTTTTTGCACTTGTGTTAGTGTTGAAAAACCACTTTTCGCACTTGTGTTGGTGCAGGAAACCACTTTTGCACTTGTATTAGTGTGGAAAAAACACTTTTCTCACTTGTTTTAGTGTTGAAAAACCACTTTTCGCACTTGTGTTAGTGTTGAAAAACCACTTTTCGCACTTGTGTTGGTGCAGGAAACCACTTTTGCACTTGTATTAGTGTGGAAAAAACACTTTTTGCACTTGTGATAGTGTTGAAAAACCACTTTTCGCACTTGTGTTAGTGTTGAAAAACCATTTTTCGCACTTGTGTTAGTGTTGAAAAACCACTTTTCGCACTTGTGTTAGTGTTGAAAAACCACTTTTCGCACTTGTGTTGGTGTTGAAAAACCACTTTTTCACTTGTATTAGTGTGGAAAAAACACTTTTCGCACTTGTGTTAGTGTTGAAAAACCACTTTTTGCACTTGTGTTGGTGCAGGAAACCACTTTTGCACTTGTATTAGTGTGGAAAAAACACTTTTTGCACTTGTGTTAGTGTTGAAAAACCACTTTTCGCACTTGTGTTGGTGCAGGAAACCACTTTTGCACTTGTATTAGTGTGGAAAAACCACTTTTCACACTTATGTTAGTGTTGAAAAACAACTTTTTGCACTTGTGTTAGTGTTGAAAAACCACTTTTCGCACTTGCGTTAGTTGTCGAAAAACCACTTTTCGCAATTGTGTTGGTGCAGGCAACCATTTTTGCACTTGTATTAGTGTGGAAAAAACACTTTTTGCACTTGTGATAGTGTTGAAAAACCACTTTTCGCACTTGTGTTAGTGTTGAAAAACCACTTTTCGCACTTGTGTTAGTGTTGAAAAACCACTTTTCGCACTTGTGTTAGTGTTGAAAAACCACTTTTCGCACTTGTGTTGGTGTTGAAAAACCACTTTTGCACTTTTATTAGTGTGGAAAAAAACACTTTTCGCACTTGTGTTAGTGTTGAAAAACCACTTTTCGCACTTGTGTTAGTGTTGAAAAAACACTTTTCGCACTTGTGTTGGTGCAGGAAACCACTTTTGCACTTCTATTAGTGTGGAAAAAACACTTTTTGCACTTGTGATAGTGTTGAAAAACCACTTTTCGCACTTGTGTTAGTGTTGAAAAACCACTTTTCGCACTTGTGTTGGTGCAGGAAACCACTTTTGCACTTGTATTAGTGTGGAAAAATCACTTTTCGCACTTGTGTTAGTGTTGAAAAACCACTTTTCGCACTTGTGTTAGTGTTGAAAAACCACTTTCGCACTTGTCTTAGTGTTGAAAAACCACTTTTCGCACTTGTGTTGACGTGCAGGAAACCACTTTTGCACTTGTATTAGTGTGGAAAAAATACTTTACGCACTTGTGTTAGTGTTGAAAAACCACTTTTCGCACTTGTGTTAGTGTTGAAAAACCACTTTTCGCACTTGTGTTGGTGCAGGAAACCAGCTTTGCACTTGTATTAGTGTGGAAAAACCACTTTTCGCACTTGTGTTAGTGTTGAAAAACCACTTTTCGCACTTGTGTTAGTGTTGAAAAACCACTTTTCGCACTTGTGTTGGTGCAGGAAACCACTTCTGCACTTGTATTAGTGTGGAAAAACCACTTTTCACACTTGTGTTAGTGTTGAAAACCACTTTTCGCACTTGTGTTAGTGTTGAAAAACCACTTTTCGCACTTGTGTTAGTGTTGAAAAACCACTTTTTGCACTTGTGTTTGTGCAGGAAACCACTTTTGCACTTGTATTAGTGTGGAAAAAACACTTTTCGCACTTGTGTTAGTGTTGAAAAACCACTTTTCGCACTTGTGTTAGTGTTGAAAAACCACTTTTCGCACTTGTGTTTGTGTTGAAAAACCACTTTTCGCACTTGTGTTAGTGTTGAAAAACCACTTTTCGCACTTGTTTTGGTGCAGGAAACCCCTTTTGCACTTGTATTAGTGTGGAAAAAACACTTTTCGCACTTGTGTTAGTGTTGAAAAACCACTTTTCGCACTTGTGTTAGTGTTGAAAAACCACTTTTCGCAATTGTGTTTGTGCAGGAAACCACTTTTGCACTTGTATTAGTGTGGAAAAAACACTTTTCGCACTTGTGTTAGTGTTGAAAAACCACTTTTCGCACTTGTGTTAGTGTTGAAAAACCACTTTTCGCACTTGTGTTTGTGTTGAAAAACCACTTTTGCACTTGTATTAGTGTGGAAAAAACACTTTTCGCACTTGTGTTAGTGTTGAAAAACCACTTTTCGCACTTGTGTTGGTGCAGGAAACCACTTTTGCACTTGCATTAGTGTGGAAAAAACACTTTTTGCACTTGTGATAGTGTTGAAAAACCACTTTTCGCACTTGTGTTAGTGTTGAAAAACCACTTTTCGCACTTGTGTTGGTGCAGGAAACCACTTTTGCACTTGTATTAGTGTGGAAAAACCACTTTTCGCACTTGTGTTAGTGTTGAAAAACCACTTTTCGCACTTGTGTTAGTGTTGAAAAACCACTTTTCGCACTTGTGTTAGTGTTGAAAAACCACTTTTCGCACTTGTGTTAGTGTTGAAAAACCACTTTTCGCACTTGTGTTAGTGTTGAAAAACCACTTTTCGCACTTGTGTTAGTGTTGAAAAAACACTTTTCGCACTTGTGTTAGTGTTGAAAAACCACTTTTCGCACTTGTATTAGTGTGGAAAAACCACTTTTCGCACTTGTGTTAGTGTTGAAAAACCACTTTTCGCACTTGTGTTAGTGTTGAAAAACCACTTTTTGCACTTGTGTTAGTGTTGAAAAACCACTTTTTGCACTTGTGTTAGTGTTGAAAAACCACTTTTCGCACTTGTGTTAGTGTTGAAAAACCACTTTTCGCACTTGTGTTAGTGTTGAAAAACCACTTTTCGCACTTGTATTAGTGTGGAAAAACCACTTTTCGCACTTGTGTTAGTGTTGAAAAACCACTTTTCGCACTTGTGTTAGTGTTGAAAAACCACTTTTTCATTGTATTAGTGTGAAAAAAACACTTTTCGCACTTGTGTTAGTGATGAAAAACCACTTTTCGCACTTGTGTTAGTGTTGAAAAAACACTTTTCGCACTTGTGTTGGTGCAGGAAACCACTTTTGCACTTGTATTAGTGTGGAAAAAACACTTTTTGCACTTGTGATAGTGTTGAAAAACCACTTTTCGCACTTGTGTTAGTGTTGAAAAACCACTTTTCGCACTTGTGTTAGTGTTGAAAAACCACTTTTCGCACTTGTGTTAGTGTTGAAAAACCACTTTTCGCACTTGTGTTGGTGTTGAAAAACCACTTTTGCACTTGTATTAGTGTGGAAAAAACACTTTTCGCACTTGTGTTAGTGTTGAAAAAACACTTTTCGCACTTGTGTTGGTGCAGGAAACCACTTTTGCACTTGTATTAGTGTGGAAAAAACACTTTTTGCACTTGTGATAGTGTTGAAAAACCACTTTTCGCACTTGTGTTAGTGTTGAAAAACCACTTTTCGCACTTGTCTTCGTGCAGGAAACCACTTTTGCACTTATATTAGTGTGGAAAAACCACTTTTCGCACTTGTGTTAGTGTTGAAAAACCACTTTTCGCACTTGTGTTAGTGTTGAAAAACCAATTTCGCACTTGTGTTAGTGTTGAAAAACCACTTTTCGCACTTGTGTTGGTGCAGGAAACCACTTTTGCACTTGTCTTAGTGTGGAAAAAACACTTTTTGCACTTGTGATAGTGTTGAAAAACCACTTTTCGAACTTGTGTTAGTGTTGAAAAACCACTTTTCGCACTTGTGTTGGTGCAGGAAACCACTTTTGCACTTGTATTAGTGTCGAAAAACCACTTTTCGCACTTGTGTTAGTGTTGAAGAACCACTTTTTGCACTTGTGTTAGTGTTGAAAAACCACTTTTCGCACTTGTGTTGGTGCAGGAAACCACTTTTGCACTTGTATTAGTGTGGAAAAAACACTTTTCTCACTTGTTTTAGTGTTGAAAAACCACTTTTCGCACTTGTGTTAGTGTTGAAAAACCACTTTTCGCACTTGTGTTGGTGCAGGAAACCACTTTTGCACTTGTATTAGTGTGGAAAAAACACTTATTGCACTTGTGATAGTGTTGAAAAACCACTTTTCGCACTTGTGTTAGTGTTGAAAAACCACTTTTCGCACTTGTGTTAGTGTTGAAAAACCACTTTTCGCACTTGTGTTAGTGATGAAAAACCACTTTTCGCACTTGTGTTAGTGTTGAAAAAACACTTTTCGCACTTGTGTTGGTGCAGGAAACCACTTTTGCACTTGTATTAGTGTGGAAAAAACACTTTTTGCACTTGTGATAGTGTTGAAAAACCACTTTTCGCACTTGTGTTAGTGTTGAAAAACCACTTTTCGCACTTGTGTTAGTGTTGAAAAACCACTTTTCGCACTTGTGTTAGTGTTGAAAAACCACTTTTCGCACTTGTGTTGGTGTTGAAAAACCACTTTTGCACTTGTATTAGTGTGGAAAAAACACTTTTCGCACTTGTGTTAGTGTTGAAAAAACACTTTTCGCACTTGTGTTGGTGCAGGAAACCACTTTTGCACTTGTATTAGTGTGGAAAAAACACTTTTTGCACTTGTGATAGTGTTGAAAAACCACTTTTCGCACTTGTGTTAGTGTTGAAAAGCCACTTTTCGCACTTGTCTTCGTGCAGGAAACCACTTTTGCACTTATATTAGTGTGGAAAAACCACTTTTCGCACTTGTGTTAGTGTTGAAAAACCACTTTTCGCACTTGTGTTAGTGTTGAAAAACCAATTTCGCACTTGTGTTAGTGTTGAAAAACCACTTTTCGCACTTGTGTTGGTGCAGGAAACCACTTTTGCACTTGTCTTAGTGTGGAAAAAACACTTTTTGCACTTGTGATAGTGTTGAAAAACCAATTTCGCACTTGTGTTAGTGTTGAAAAACCACTTTTCGCACTTGTGTTGGTGCAGGAAACCACTTTTGCACTTGTATTAGTGTGGAAAAAACACTTTTTGCACTTGTGATAGTGTTGAAAAACCACTTTTCGCACTTGTGTTAGTGTTGAAAAACCACTTTTCGCATTTGTGTTGGTGCAGGAAACCACTTTTGCACTTGTATTAGTGTCGAAAAACCACTTTTCGCACTTGTGTTAGTGTTGAAGAACCACTTTTTGCACTTGTGTTAGTGTTGAAAAACCACTTTTTGCACTTGTGTTGGTGCAGGAAACCACTTTTGCACTTGTATTAGCGTGGAAAAAACACTTTTCTCACTTGTTTTAGTGTTGAAAAACCACTTTTCGCACTTGTGTTAGTGTTGAAAAACCACTTTTCGCACTTCTGTTGGTGCAGGAAACCACTTTTGCACTTGTATTAGTGTGGAAAAAACACTTTTCGCACTTGTGTTAGTGTTGAAAAACCACTTTTCGCACTTGTGTTAGTGTTGAAAAAACACTTTTCGCACTTGTGTTGGTGCAGGAAACCACTTTTGCACTTGTATTAGTGTGGAAAAACCACTTTTCGCACTTGTGTTAGTGTTGAAAAACCACTTTTCGCACTTGTGTTAGTGTTGAAAAACCACTTTTCGCACTTGTGTTGGTCCAGGAAACCACTTTTGCACTTGTATTAGTGTGGAAAAAACACTTTTTGCACTTGTGATAGTGTTGAAAAACCACTTTTCGCACTTGTGTTAGTGTTGAAAAACCATTTTTCGCACTTGTGTTGGTGCAGGAAACCACTTTTGCACTTGTATTAGTGTAGAAAAACCACTTTTCGCACTTGTGTTAGTGTTGAAAAACCATTTTTCGCACTTGTGTTAGTGTTGAAAAACCACTTTTCGCACTTGTGTTGGTGCAGGAAACCACTTTTGCACTTGTATTAGTGTGGAAAAAACACTTTTTGCACTTGTGATAGTGTTGAAAAACCACTTTTCGCACTTGTGTTAGTGTTGAAAAACCACTTTTCGCACTTGTGTTGGTGCAGGAAACCACTTTTGCACTTGTATTAGTGTGGAAAAACCACTTTTCGCACTTGTGTTAGTGTTGAAAAACCACTTTTCGCACTTGTGTTAGTGTTGAAAAACCACTTTTCGCACTTGTGTTAGTGTTGAAAAACCACTTTTTGCACTTGTGTTGGTGCAGGAAACCACTTTTGCACTTGTATTAGTGTCGAAAAACCACTTTTCGCACTTGTGTTAGTGTTGAAGAACCACTTTTTGCACTTGTGTTAGTGTTGAAAAACCACTTTTCGCACTTGTGTTGGTGCAGGAAACCACTTTTGCACTTGTATTAGTGTGGAAAAAACACTTTTCTCACTTGTTTTAGTGTTGAAAAACCACTTTTCGCACTTGTGTTAGTGTTGAAAAACCACTTTTCGCACTTGTGTTGGTGCAGGAAACCACTTTTGCACTTGTATTAGTGTGGAAAAAACACTTTTTGCACTTGTGATAGTGTTGAAAAACCACTTTTCGCACTTGTGTTAGTGTTGAAAAACCACTTTTCGCACTTGTGTTAGTGTTGAAAAACCACTTTTCGCACTTGTGTTAGTGTTGAAAAACCACTTTTCGCACTTGTGTTGGTGTTGAAAAACCACTTTTTCACTTGTATTAGTGTGAAAAAAACACTTTTCGCACTTGTGTTAGTGATGAAAAACCACTTTTCGCACTTGTGTTAGTGTTGAAAAACACTTTTCACACTTGTGTTGGTGCAGGAAACCACTTTTGCACTTGTATTAGTGTGGAAAAAACACTTTTTGCACTTGTGATAGTGTTGAAAAACCACTTTTCGCACTTGTGTTAGTGTTGAAAAACCACTTTTCGCACTTGTGTTAGTGTTGAAAAACCACTTTTCGCACTTGTGTTAGTGTTGAAAAACCACTTTTCGCACTTGTGTTGGTGTTGAAAAACCACTTTTGCACTTGTATTAGTGTGGAAAAAACACTTTTCGCACTTGTGTTAGTGTTGAAAAAACACTTTTCGCACTTGTGTTGGTGCAGGAAACCACTTTTGCACTTGTATTAGTGTGGAAAAAACACTTTTTGCACTTGTGATAGTGTTGAAAAACCACTTTTCGCACTTGTGTTAGTGTTGAAAAGCCACTTTTCGCACTTGTCTTCGTGCAGGAAACCACTTTTGCACTTATATTAGTGTGGAAAAACCACTTTTCGCACTTGTGTTAGTGTTGAAAAACCACTTTTCGCACTTGTGTTAGTGTTGAAAAACCAATTTCGCACTTGTGTTAGTGTTGAAAAACCACTTTTCGCACTTGTGTTGGTGCAGGAAACCACTTTTGCACTTGTCTTAATGTGGAAAAAACACTTTTTGCACTTGTGATAGTGTTGAAAAACCAATTTCGCACTTGTGTTAGTGTTGAAAAACCACTTTTCGCACTTGTGTTGGTGCAGGAAACCACTTTTGCACTTGTATTAGTGTGGAAAAAACACTTTTTGCACTTGTGATAGTGTTGAAAAACCACTTTTCGCACTTGTGTTAGTGTTGAAAAACCACTTTTCGCATTTGTGTTGGTGCAGGAAACCACTTTTGCACTTGTATTAGTGTCGAAAAACCACTTTTCGCACTTGTGTTAGTGTTGAAGAACCACTTTTTGCACTTGTGTTAGTGTTGAAAAACCACTTTTCGCACTTGTGTTGGTGCAGGAAACCACTTTTGCACTTGTATTAGTGTGGGAAAAACACTTTTCTCACTTGTTTTAGTGTTGAAAAACCACTTTTCGCACTTGTGTTAGTGTTGAAAAACCACTTTTCGCACTTCTGTTGGTGCAGGAAACCACTTTTGCACTTGTATTAGTGTGGAAAAAACACTTTTCGCACTTGTGTTAGTGTTGAAAAACCACTTTTCGCACTTGTGTTAGTGTTGAAAAAACACTTTTCGCACTTGTGTTGGTGCAGGAAACCACTTTTGCACTTGTATTAGTGTGGAAAAACCACTTTTCGCACTTGTGTTAGTGTTGAAAAACCACTTTTCGCACTTGTGTTAGTGTTGAAAAACCACTTTTCGCACTTGTGTTGGTCCAGGAAACCACTTTTGCACTTGTATTAGTGTGGAAAAAACACTTTTTGCACTTGTGATAGTGTTGAAAAACCACTTTTCGCACTTGTGTTAGTGTTGAAAAACCACTTTTCGCACTTGTGTTGGTGCAGGAAACCACTTTTGCACTTGTATTAGTGTAGAAAAACCACTTTCGCACTTGTGTTAGTGTTGAAAAACCACTTTTCGCACTTGTGTTGGTGCAGGAAACCACTTTTGCACTTGTATTAGTGTGGAAAAACCACTTTTCGCACTTGTGTTAGTGTTGAAAAACCACTTTTCGCACTTGTGTTAGTGTTGAAAAACCACTTTTCGCACTTGTGTTAGTGTTGAAAAACCACTTTTTGCACTTGTGTTGGTGCAGGAAACCACTTTTGCACTTGTGTTAGTGTGGAAAAAACACGTTTTGCACTTGTGATAGTGTTGAAAAACCACTTTTCGCACTTGTGTTAGTGTTGAAAAACCACTTTTCGCACTTGTGTTGGTGCAGGAAACCACTTTTGCACTTGTATTAGTGTGGAAAAAACACTTTTTGCACTTGTGATAGTGTTGAAAAACCACTTTTCGCACTTGTGTTAGTGTTGAAAAACCACTTTTCGCACTTGTGTTGGTGCAGGAAACCACTTTTGCACTTGTATTAGTGTGGAAAAACCACTTTTCGCACTTGTGTTAGTGTTGAAAAACCACTTTTCGCACTTGTGTTAGTGTTGAAAAACCACTTTTCGCACTTGTGTTAGTGTTGAAAAACCACTTTTTGCACTTGTGTTGGTGCAGGAAACCACTTTTGCACTTGTGTTAGTGTGGAAAAAACACGTTTTGCACTTGTGATAGTGTTGAAAAACCACTTTTCGCACTTGTGTTAGTGTTGAAAAACCACTTTTCGCACTTGTGTTGGTGCAGGAAACCACTTTTGCACTTGTATTAGTGTGGAAAAAACACTTTTTGCACTTGTGATAGTGTTGAAAAACCACTTTTCGCACTTGTGTTAGTGTTGAAAAACCACTTTTCGCACTTGTGTTGGTGCAGGAAACCACTTTTGCACTTGTATTAGTGTGGAAAAAACACTTTTTGCACTTGTGATAGTGTTGAAAAACCACTTTTCGCACTTGTGTTAGTGTTGAAAAACCACTTTTCGCATTTGTGTTGATGCAGGAAACCACTTTTGCACTTGTATTAGTGTCGAAAAACCACTTTTCGCACTTGTGTTAGTGTTGAAGAACCACTTTTTGCACTTGTGTTAGTGTTGAAAAACCACTTTTCGCACTTGTGTTGGTGCAGGAAACCACTTTTGCACTTGTATTAGTGTGGAAAAAACACTTTTCTCACTTGTTTTAGTGTTGAAAAACCACTTTTCGCACTTGTGTTAGTGTTGAAAAACCACTTTTCGCACTTCTGTTGGTGCAGGAAACCACTTTTGCACTTGTATTAGTGTGGAAAAAACACTTTTCGCACTTGTGTTAGTGTTGAAAAACCACTTTTCGCACTTGTGTTAGTGTTGAAAAACCACTTTTCGCACTTGTGTTGGTGCAGGAAACCACTTTTGCACTTGTATTAGTGTAGAAAAACCACTTTTCGCACTTGTGTTAGTGTTGAAAAACCATTTTTCGCACTTGTGTTAGTGTTGAAAAACCACTTTTCGCACTTGTGTTGGTGCAGGAAACCACTTTTGCACTTGTATTAGTGTGGAAAAAACACTTTTTGCACTTGTGATAGTGTTGAAAAACCACTTTTCGCACTTGTGTTAGTGTTGAAAAACCACTTTTCGCACTTGTGTTGGTGCAGGAAACCACTTTTGCACTTGTATTAGTGTGGAAAAACCACTTTTCGCACTTGTGTTAGTGTTGAAAAACCACTTTTCGCACTTGTGTTAGTGTTGAAAAACCACTTTTCGCACTTGTGTTAGTGTTGAAAAACCACTTTTTGCACTTGTGTTGGTGCAGGAAACCACTTTTGCACTTGTGTTAGTGTGGAAAAAACACGTTTTGCACTTGTGATAGTGTTGAAAAACCACTTTTCGCACTTGTGTTAGTGTTGAAAAACCACTTTTCGCACTTGTGTTGGTGCAGGAAACCACTTTTGCACTTGTATTAGTGTGGAAAAAACACTTTTTGCACTTGTGATAGTGTTGAAAAACCACTTTTCGCACTTGTGTTAGTGTTGAAAAACCACTTTTCGCACTTGTGTTGGTGCAGGAAACCACTTTTGCACTTGTATTAGTGTGGAAAAACCACTTTTCGCACTTGTGTTAGTGTTGAAAAACCACTTTTCGCACTTGTGTTAGTGTTGAAAAACCACTTTTCGCACTTGTGTTAGTGTTGAAAAACCACTTTTTGCACTTGTGTTGGTGCAGGAAACCACTTTTGCACTTGTGTTAGTGTGGAAAAAACACGTTTTGCACTTGTGATAGTGTTGAAAAACCACTTTTCGCACTTGTGTTAGTGTTGAAAAACCACTTTTCGCACTTGTGTTGGTGCAGGAAACCACTTTTGCACTTGTATTAGTGTGGAAAAAACACTTTTTGCACTTGTGATAGTGTTGAAAAACCACTTTTCGCACTTGTGTTAGTGTTGAAAAACCACTTTTCGCACTTGTGTTGGTGCAGGAAACCACTTTTGCACTTGTATTAGTGTGGGAAAACCACTTTTCGCACTTGTGTTAGTGTTGAAAAACCACTTTTCGCACTTGTGTTAGTGTTGAAAAACCACTTTTCGCACTTGTGTTAGTGTTGAAAAACCACTTTTTGCACTTGTGTTGGTGCAGGAAACCACTTTTGCACTTGTGTTAGTGTGGAAAAAACACGTTTTGCACTTGTGATAGTGTTGAAAAACCACTTTTCGCACTTGTGTTAGTGTTGAAAAACCACTTTTCGCACTTGTGTTGGTGCAGGAAACCACTTTTGCACTTGTATTAGTGTGGAAAAAACACTTTTTGCACTTGTGATAGTGTTGAAAAACCACTTTTCGCACTTGTGTTAGTGTTGAAAAACCACTTTTCGCACTTGTGTTGGTGCAGGAAACCACTTTTGCACTTGTATTAGTGTAGAAAAACCACTTTTCGCACTTGTGTTAGTGTTGAAAAACCATTTTTCGCACTTGTGTTGGTGCAGGAAACCACTTTTGCACTTGTATTAGTGTAGAAAAACCACTTTTCGCACTTGTGTTAGTGTTGAAAAACCACTTTTCGCACTTGTGTTGGTGCAGGAAACCACTTTTCGCACTTGTGTTAGTGTTGAAAAACCACTTTTCGCACTTGTGTTGGTGCAGGAAACCCCTTTTGCACTTGTATTAGTGTGGAAAAAACACTTTTCGCACTTGTGTTAGTGTTCAAAAACCACTTTTCGCACTTGTGTTGGTGCAGGAAACCACGTTTGCACTTGTATTAGTGTGGAAAAAACACTTTTTGCACTTGTGATAGTGTTGAAAAACCACTTTTCGCACTTGTGTTAGTGTTGAAAAACCACTTTTCGCACTTGTGTTAGTGTTGAAAAACCACTTTTCGCACTTGTGTTAGTGTTGAAAAACCACTTTTCGCACTTGTGTTGGTGTTGAAAAACCACTTTTTCACTTGTATTAGTGTGAAAAAAACACTTTTCGCACTTGTGTTAGTGATGAAAAACCACTTTTCGCACTTGTGTTAGTGTTGAAAAAACACTTTTCGCACTTGTGTTGGTGCAGGAAACCACTTTTGCACTTGTATTAGTGTGGAAAAAACACTTTTTGCACTTGTGATAGTGTTGAAAAACCACTTTTCACACTTGTGTTAGTGTTGAAAAACCACTTTTCGCACTTGTGTTAGTGTTGAAAAACCACTTTTCGCACTTGTGTTAGTGTTGAAAAACCACTTTTCGCACTTGTGTTGGTGTTGAAAAACCACTTTTGCACTTGTATTAGTGTGGAAAAAACACTTTTCGCACTTGTGTTAGTGTTGAAAAAACACTTTTCGCACTTGTGTTGGTGCAGGAAACCACTTTTGCACTTATATTAGTGTGGAAAAACCACTTTTTGCACTTGTGTTAGTGTTGAAAAACCACTTTTCGCACTTGTGTTAGTGTTGAAAAACCAATTTCGCACTTGTGTTAGTGTTGAAAAACCACTTTTCGCACTTGTGTTGGTGCAGGAAACCACTTTTGCACTTGTCTTAGTGTGGAAAAAACACTTTTTGCACTTGTGATAGTGTTGAAAAACCAATTTCGCACTTGTGTTAGTGTTGAAAAACCACTTTTCGCACTTGTGTTGGTGCAGGAAACCACTTTTGCACTTGTATTAGTGTGGAAAAAACACTTTTTGCACTTGTGATAGTGTTGAAAAACCACTTTTCGCACTTGTGTTAGTGTTGAAAAACCACTTTTCGCACTTGTGTTGGTGCAGGAAACCACTTTTGCACTTGTATTAGTGTCGAAAAACCACTTTTCGCACTTGTGTTAGTGTTGAAGAACCACTTTTTGCACTTGTGTTAGTGTTGAAAAACCACTTTTCGCACTTGTGTTGGTGCAGGAAACCACTTTTGCACTTGTATTAGTGTGGAAAAAACACTTTTCTCACTTGTTTTAGTGTTGAAAAACCACTTTTCGCACTTGTGTTAGTGTTGAAAAACCACTTTTCGCACTTGTGTTGGTGCAGGAAACCACTTTTGCACTTGTATTAGTGTGGAAAAAACACTTTTTGCACTTGTCATAGTGTTGAAAAACCACTTTTCGCACTTGTGTTAGTGTTGAAAAACCACTTTTCGCACTTGTGTTAGTGTTGAAAAAACACTTTTCGCACTTGTGTTAGTGTTGAAAAACCACTTTTCGCACTTGTGTTGGTGTTGAAAAACCACTTTTTCACTTGTATTAGTGTGAAAAAAACACTTTTCGCACTTGTGTTAGTGATGAAAAACCACTTTTCGCACTTGTGTTAGTGTTGAAAAAACACTTTTCGCACTTGTGTTGGTGCAGGAAACCACTTTTGCACTTGTATTAGTGTGGAAAAAACACTTTTTGCACTTGTGATAGTGTTGAAAAACCACTTTTCGCACTTGTGTTAGTGTTGAAAAACCACTTTTCGCACTTGTGTTAGTGTTGAAAAACCACTTTTCGCACTTGTGTTAGTGTTGAAAAACCACTTTTCGCACTTGTGTTGGTGTTGAAAAACCACTTTTGCACTTGTATTAGTGTGGAAAAAACACTTTTCGCACTTGTGTTAGTGTTGAAAAAACACTTTTCGCACTTGTGTTGGTGCAGGAAACCACTTTTGCACTTGTATTAGTGTGGAAAAAACACTTTTTGCACTTGTGATAGTGTTGAAAAACCACTTTTCGCACTTGTGTTAGTGTTGAAAAACCACTTTTCGCACTTGTCTTCGTGCAGGAAACCACTTTTGCACTTATATTAGTGTGGAAAAAACACTTTTCGCACTTGTGTTAGTGTTGAAAAAACACTTTTCGCACTTGTGTTAGTGTTGAAAAACCAATTTCGCACTTGTGTTAGTGTTGAAAAACCACTTTTCGCACTTGTGTTGGTGCAGGAAACCACTTTTGCACTTGTCTTAGTGTGGAAAAAACACTTTTTGCACTTGTGATAGTGTTGAAAAACCAATTTCGCAATTGTGTTAGTGTTGAAAAACCACTTTTCGCACTTGTGTTGGTGCAGGAAACCACTTTTGCACTTATATTAGTGTGGAAAAACCACTTTTCGCACTTGTGTTAGTGTTGAAAAACCACTTTTCGCACTTGTGTTAGTGTTGAAAAACCAATTTCGCACTTGTGTTAGTGTTGAAAAACCACTTTTCGCACTTGTGTTGGTGCAGGAAACCACTTTTGCACTTGTCTTAGTGTGGAAAAACCACTTTTTGCACTTGTGATAGTGTTGAAAAACCAATTTCGAACTTGTGTTAGTGTTGAAAAACCACTTTTCGCACTTGTGTTGGTGCAGGAAACCACTTTTGCACTTGTATTAGTGTGGAAAAAACACTTTTTGCACTTGTGATAGTGTTGAAAAACCACTTTTCGCACTTGTGTTAGTGTTGAAAAACCACTTTTCGCACTTGTGTTGGTGTTGAAAAACCACTTTTTCACTTGTATTAGTGTGAAAAAAACACTTTTCGCACTTGTGTTAGTGATGAAAAACCACTTTTCGCACTTGTGTTAGTGTTGAAAAAACACTTTTCGCACTTGTGTTGGTGCAGGAAACCACTTTTGCACTTGTATTAGTGTGGAAAAAACACTTTTTGCACTTGTGATAGTGTTGAAAAACCACTTTTCGCACTTGTGTTAGTGTTGAAAAACCACTTTTCGCACTTGTGTTAGTGTTGAAAAACCACTTTTCGCACTTGTGTTAGTGTTGAAAAACCACTTTTCGCACTTGTGTTGGTGTTGAAAAACCACTTTTGCACTTGTATTAGTGTGGAAAAAACACTTTTCGCACTTGTGTTAGTGTTGAAAAAACACTTTTCGCACTTGTGTTAGTGTTGAAAAAACACTTTTCGCACTTGTGTTGGTGCAGGAAACCACTTTTGCACTTGTATTAGTGTGGAAAAAACACTTTTTGCACTTGTGATAGTGTTGAAAAACCACTTTTCGCACTTGTGTTAGTGTTGAAAAACCACTTTTCGCACTTGTGTTGGTGTTGAAAAACCACTTTTTCACTTGTATTAGTGTGAAAAAAACACTTTTCGCACTTGTGTTAGTGATGAAAAACCACTTTTCGCACTTGTGTTAGTGTTGAAAAAACACTTTTCGCACTTGTGTTGGTGCAGGAAACCACTTTTGCACTTGTATTAGTGTGGAAAAAACACTTTTTGCACTTGTGATAGTGTTGAAAAACCACTTTTCACACTTGTGTTAGTGTTGAAAAACCACTTTTCGCACTTGTGTTAGTGTTGAAAAACCACTTTTCGCACTTGTGTTAGTGTTGAAAAACCACTTTTCGCACTTGTGTTGGTGTTGAAAAACCACTTTTGCACTTGTATTAGTGTGGAAAAAACACTTTTCGCACTTGTGTTAGTGTTGAAAAAACACTTTTCGCACTTGTGTTGGTGCAGGAAACCACTTTTGCACTTATATTAGTGTGGAAAAACCACTTTTCGCACTTGTGTTAGTGTTGAAAAACCACTTTTCGCACTTGTGTTAGTGTTGAAAAACCAATTTCGCACTTGTGTTAGTGTTGAAAAACCACTTTTCGCACTTGTGTTGGTGCAGGAAACCACTTTTGCACTTGTCTTAGTGTGGAAAAAACACTTTTTGCACTTGTGATAGTGTTGAAAAACCAATTTCGCACTTGTGTTAGTGTTGAAAAACCACTTTTCGCACTTGTGTTGGTGCAGGAAACCACTTTTGCACTTGTATTAGTGTGGAAAAAACACTTTTTGCACTTGTGATAGTGTTGAAAAACCACTTTTCGCACTTGTGTTAGTGTTGAAAAACCACTTTTCGCACTTGTGTTGGTGCAGGAAACCACTTTTGCACTTGTATTAGTGTCAAAAAACCACTTTTCGCACTTGTGTTAGTGTTGAAGAACCACTTTTTGCACTTGTGTTAGTGTTGAAAAACCACTTTTCGCACTTGTGTTGGTGCAGGAAACCACTTTTGCACTTGTATTAGTGTGGAAAAAACACTTTTCTCACTTGTTTTAGTGTTGAAAAACCACTTTTCGCACTTGTGTTAGTGTTGAACAACCACTTTTCGCACTTGTGTTGGTGCAGGAAACCACTTTTGCACTTGTATTAGTGTGGAAAAAACACTTTTTGCACTTGTCATAGTGTTGAAAAACCACTTTTCGCACTTGTGTTAGTGTTGAAAAACCACTTTTCGCACTTGTGTTAGTGTTGAAAAAACACTTTTCGCACTTGTGTTAGTGTTGAAAAACCACTTTTCGCACTTGTGTTGGTGTTGAAAAACCACTTTTTCACTTGTATTAGTGTGAAAAAAACACTTTTCGCACTTGTGTTAGTGATGAAAAACCACTTTTCGCACTTGTGTTAGTGTTGAAAAAACACTTTTCGCACTTGTGTTGGTGCAGGAAACCACTTTTGCACTTGTATTAGTGTGGAAAAAACACTTTTTGCACTTGTGATAGTGTTGAAAAACCACTTTTCGCACTTGTGTTAGTGTTGAAAAACCACTTTTCGCACTTGTGTTAGTGTTGAAAAACCACTTTTCGCACTTGTGTTAGTGTTGAAAAACCACTTTTCGCACTTGTGTTGGTGTTGAAAAACCACTTTTGCACTTGTATTAGTGTGGAAAAAACACTTTTCGCACTTGTGTTAGTGTTGAAAAAACACTTTTCGCACTTGTGTTGGTGCAGGAAACCACTTTTGCACTTGTATTAGTGTGGAAAAAACACTTTTTGCACTTGTGATAGTGTTGAAAAACCACTTTTCGCACTTGTGTTAGTGTTGAAAAACCACTTTTCGCACTTGTCTTCGTGCAGGAAACCACTTTTGCACTTATATTAGTGTGGAAAAACCACTTTTCGCACTTGTGTTAGTGTTGAAAAAACACTTTTCGCACTTGTGTTAGTGTTGAAAAACCAATTTCGCACTTGTGTTAGTGTTGAAAAACCACTTTTCGCACTTGTGTTGGTGCAGGAAACCACTTTTGCACTTGTCTTAGTGTGGAAAAAACACTTTTTGCACTTGTGATAGTGTTGAAAAACCAATTTCGCAATTGTGTTAGTGTTGAAAAACCACTTTTCGCACTTGTGTTGGTGCAGGAAACCACTTTTGCACTTATATTAGTGTGGAAAAACCACTTTTCGCACTTGTGTTAGTGTTGAAAAACCACTTTTCGCACTTGTGTTAGTGTTGAAAAACCAATTTCGCACTTGTGTTAGTGTTGAAAAACCACTTTTCGCACTTGTGTTGGTGCAGGAAACCACTTTTGCACTTGTCTTAGTGTGGAAAAACCACTTTTTGCACTTGTGATAGTGTTGAAAAACCAATTTCGAACTTGTGTTAGTGTTGAAAAACCACTTTTCGCACTTGTGTTGGTGCAGGAAACCACTTTTGCACTTGTATTAGTGTGGAAAAAACACTTTTTGCACTTGTGATAGTGTTGAAAAACCACTTTTCGCACTTGTGTTAGTGTTGAAAAACCACTTTTCGCACTTGTGTTGGTGTTGAAAAACCACTTTTTCACTTGTATTAGTGTGAAAAAAACACTTTTCGCACTTGTGTTAGTGATGAAAAACCACTTTTCGCACTTGTGTTAGTGTTGAAAAAACACTTTTCGCACTTGTGTTGGTGCAGGAAACCACTTTTGCACTTGTATTAGTGTGGAAAAAACACTTTTTGCACTTGTGATAGTGTTGAAAAACCACTTTTCGCACTTGTGTTAGTGTTGAAAAACCACTTTTCGCACTTGTGTTAGTGTTGAAAAACCACTTTTCGCACTTGTGTTAGTGTTGAAAAACCACTTTTCGCACTTGTGTTGGTGTTGAAAAACCACTTTTGCACTTGTATTAGTGTGGAAAAAACACTTTTCGCACTTGTGTTAGTGTTGAAAAAACACTTTTCGCACTTGTGTTAGTGTTGAAAAAACACTTTTCGCACTTGTGTTGGTGCAGGAAACCACTTTTGCACTTGTATTAGTGTGGAAAAAACACTTTTTGCACTTGTGATAGTGTTGAAAAACCACTTTTCGCACTTGTGTTAGTGTTGAAAAAACACTTTTCGCACTTGTGTTGGTGCAGGAAACCACTTTTGCACTTGTATTAGTGTGGAAAAAACACTTTTTGCACTTGTGATAGTGTTGAAAAACCACTTTTCGCACTTGTGTTAGTGTTGAAAAACCACTTTTCGCACTTGTGTTAGTGTTGAAAAACCACTTTTCGCACTTGTGTTGGTGTTGAAAAACCACTTTTGCACTTGTATTAGTGTGGAAAAAACACTTTTCGCACTTGTGTTACTGTTGAAAAAACACTTTTCGCACTTGTGTTAGTGTTGAAAAAACACTTTTCGCACTTGTGTTGGTGCAGGAAACCACTTTTGCACTTGTATTAGTGTGGAAAAAACACTTTTTGCACTTGTGATAGTGTTGAAAAACCACTTTTCGCACTTGTGTTAGTGTTGAAAAACCACTTTTCGCACTTGTGTTGGTGCAGGAAACTACTTTTGCACTTGTATTAGTGTGGAAAAACACTTTTTGCACTTGTGATAGTGTTGAAAAACCACTTTTAGCACTTGTGTTGGTGCAGGAAACCACTTTTGCACTTGTATTAGTGTGGAAAAACCACTTTGCGCACTTGTGTTAGTGTTGAAAAACCACTTTTTGCACTTGTGTTAGTGTTGAAAAACCACTTTTCGCACCTGTGTTAGTGTTGAAAAACCAATTTCGCACTTGTGTTAGTGTTGAAAAACCACTTTTCGCACTTGTGTTGGTGCAGGAAACCACTTTTGCACTTGTCTTAGTGTGGAAAAAACACTTTTTGCACTTGTGATAGTGTTGAAAAACCAATTTCGCACTTGTGTTAGTGTTGAAAAACCACTTTTCGCACTTGTGTTGGTGCAGGAAACCACTTTTGCACTTGTATTAGTGTGGAAAAAACACTTTTTGCACTTGTGATAGTGTTGAAAAACCACTTTTCGCACTTGTGTTAGTGTTGAAAAACCACTTTTCGCATTTGTGTTGGTGCAGGAAACCACTTTTGCACTTGTATTAGTGTCGAAAAACCACTTTTCGCACTTGTGTTAGTGTTGAAGAACCACTTTTTGCACTTGTGTTAGTGTTGAAAAACCACTTTTCGCACTTGTGTTGGTGCAGGAAACCACTTTTGCACTTGTATTAGTGTGGAAAAAACACTTTTCTCACTTGTTTTAGTGTTGAAAAACCACTTTTCGCACTTGTGTTAGTGTTGAAAAACCACTTTTCGCACTTCTGTTGGTGCAGGAAACCACTTTTGCACTTGTATTAGTGTGGAAAAAACACTTTTCGCACTTGTGTTAGTGTTGAAAAACAACTTTTCGCACTTGTGTTAGTGTTGAAAAAACACTTTTCGCACTTGTGTTGGTGCAGGAAACCACTTTTGCACTTGTATTAGTGTGGAAAAACCACTTTTCGCACTTGTGTTAGTGTTGAAAAACCACTTTTCGCACTTGTGTTAGTGTTGAAAAACCACTTTTCGCACTTGTGTTGGTCCAGGAAACCACTTTTGCACTTGTATTAGTGTGGAAAAAACACTTTTTGCACTTGTGATAGTGTTGAAAAACCACTTTTCGCACTTGTGTTAGTGTTGAAAAACCATTTTTCGCACTTGTGTTGGTGCAGGAAACCACTTTTGCACTTGTATTAGTGTAGAAAAACCACTTTTCGCACTTGTGTTAGTGTTGAAAAACCATTTTTCGCACTTGTGTTAGTGTTGAAAAACCACTTTTCGCACTTGTGTTGGTGCAGGAAACCACTTTTGCACTTGTATTAGTGTGGAAAAAACACTTTTTGCACTTGTGATAGTGTTGAAAAACCACTTTTCGCACTTGTGTTAGTGTTGAAAAACCACTTTTCGCACTTGTCTTCGTGCAGGAAACCACTTTTGCACTTATATTAGTGTGGAAAAACCACTTTTCGCACTTGTGTTAGTGTTGAAAAAACACTTTTCGCACTTGTGTTAGTGTTGAGAAACCTATTTCGCACTTGTGTTAGTGTTGAAAAACCACTTTTCGCACTTGTGTTGGTGCAGGAAACCACTTTTGCACTTGTCTTAGTGTGGAAAAAACACTTTTTGCACTTGTGATAGTGTTGAAAAACCAATTTCGCAATTGTGTTAGTGTTGAAAAACCACTTTTCGCACTTGTGTTGGTGCAGGAAACCACTTTTGCACTTATATTAGTGTGGAAAAACCACTTTTCGCACTTGTGTTAGTGTTGAAAAACCACTTTTCGCACTTGTGTTAGTGTTGAAAAACCAATTTCGCACTTGTGTTAGTGTTGAAAAACCACTTTTCGCACTTGTGTTGGTGCAGGAAACCACTTTTGCACTTGTCTTAGTGTGGAAAAACCACTTTTTGCACTTGTGATAGTGTTGAAAAACCAATTTCGAACTTGTGTTAGTGTTGAAAAACCACTTTTCGCACTTGTGTTGGTGCAGGAAACCACTTTTGCACTTGTATTAGTGTGGAAAAAACACTTTTTGCACTTGTGATAGTGTTGAAAAACCACTTTTCGCACTTGTGTTAGTGTTGAAAAACCACTTTTCGCACTTGTGTTGGTGTTGAAAAACCACTTTTTCACTTGTATTAGTGTGAAAAAAACACTTTTCGCACTTGTGTTAGTGATGAAAAACCACTTTTCGCACTTGTGTTAGTGTTGAAAAAACACTTTTCGCACTTGTGTTGGTGCAGGAAACCACTTTTGCACTTGTATTAGTGTGGAAAAAACACTTTTTGCACTTGTGATAGTGTTGAAAAACCACTTTTCGCACTTGTGTTAGTGTTGAAAAACCACTTTTCGCACTTGTGTTAGTGTTGAAAAACCACTTTTCGCACTTGTGTTAGTGTTGAAAAACCACTTTTTGCACTTGTGTTGGTGTTGAAAAACCACTTTTGCACTTGTATTAGTGTGGAAAAAACACTTTTCGCACTTGTGTTAGTGTTGAAAAAACACTTTTCGCACTTGTGTTAGTGTTGAAAAAACACTTTTCGCACTTGTGTTGGTGCAGGAAACCACTTTTGCACTTGTATTAGTGTGGAAAAAACACTTTTTGCACTTGTGATAGTGTTGAAAAACCACTTTTCGCACTTGTGTTAGTGTTGAAAAAACGCTTTTCGCACTTGTGTTGGTGCAGGAAACCACTTTTGCACTTGTATTAGTGTGGAAAAAACACTTTTTGCACTTGTGATAGTGTTGAAAAACCACTTTTCGCACTTGTGTTAGTGTTGAAAAACCACTTTTCGCACTTGTGTTAGTGTTGAAAAACCACTTTTCGCACTTGTGTTGGTGTTGAAAAACCACTTTTGCACTTGTATTAGTGTGGAAAAAACACTTTTCGCACTTGTGTTAGTGTTGAAAAAACACTTTTCGCACTTGTGTTAGTGTTGAAAAAACACTTTTCGCACTTGTGTTGGTGCAGGAAACCACTTTTGCACTTGTATTAGTGTGGAAAAAACACTTTTTGCACTTGTGATAGTGTTGAAAAACCACTTTTCGCACTTGTGTTAGTGTTGAAAAACCACTTTTCGCACTTGTGTTGGTGCAGGAAACTACTTTTGCACTTGTATTAGTGTGGAAAAACACTTTTTGCACTTGTGATAGTGTTGAAAAACCACTTTTAGCACTTGTGTTGGTGCAGGAAACCACTTTTGCACTTGTATTAGTGTGGAAAAACCACTTTGCGCACTTGTGTTAGTGTTGAAAAACCACTTTTTGCACTTGTGTTAGTGTTGAAAAACAACTTTTCGCACTTGTGTTAGTGTTGAAAAACCAATTTCGCACTTGTGTTAGTGTTGAAAAACCACTTTTCGCACTTGTGTTGGTGCAGGAAACCACTTTTGCACTTGTCTTAGTGTGGAAAAAACACTTTTTGCACTTGTGATAGTGTTGAAAAACCAATTTCGCACTTGTGTTAGTGTTGAAAAACCACTTTTCGCACTTGTGTTGGTGCAGGAAACCACTTTTGCACTTGTATTAGTGTGGAAAAAACACTTTTTGCACTTGTGATAGTGTTGAAAAACCACTTTTCGCACTTGTGTTAGTGTTGAAAAACCACTTTTCGCATTTGTGTTGGTGCAGGAAACCACTTTTGCACTTGTATTAGTGTCGAAAAACCACTTTTCGCACTTGTGTTAGTGTTGAAGAACCACTTTTTGCACTTGTGTTAGTGTTGAAAAACCACTTTTCGCACTTGTGTTGGTGCAGGAAACCACTTTTGCACTTGTATTAGTGTGGAAAAAACACTTTTCTCACTTGTTTTAGTGTTGAAAAACCACTTTTCGCACTTGTGTTAGTGTTGAAAAACCACTTTTCGCACTTCTGTTGGTGCAGGAAACTACTTTTGCACTTGTATTAGTGTGGAAAAAACACTTTTCGCACTTGTGTTAGTGTTGAAAAACCACTTTTCGCACTTGTGTTAGTGTTGAAAAAACACTTTTCGCACTTGTGTTGGTGCAGGAAACCACTTTTGCACTTGTATTAGTGTGGAAAAACCACTTTTCGCACTTGTGTTAGTGTTGAAAAACCACTTTTCGCACTTGTGTTAGTGTTGAAAAACCACTTTTCGCACTTGTGTTGGTCCAGGAAACCACTTTTGCACTTGTATTAGTGTGGAAAAAACACTTTTTGCACTTGTGATAGTGTTGAAAAACCACTTTTCGCACTTGTGTTAGTGTTGAAAAACCATTTTTCGCACTTGTGTTGGTGCAGGAAACCACTTTTGCACTTGTATTAGTGTAGAAAAACCACTTTTCGCACTTGTGTTAGTGTTGAAAAACCATTTTTCGCACTTGTGTTAGTGTTGAAAAACCACTTTTCGCACTTGTGTTGGTGCAGGAAACCACTTTTGCACTTGTATTAGTGTGGAAAAAACACTTTTTGCACTTGTGATAGTGTTGAAAAACCACTTTTCGCACTTGTGTTAGTGTTGAAAAACCACTTTTCGCACTTGTGTTGGTGCAGGAAACCACTTTTGCACTTGTATTAGTGTGGAAAAACCACTTTTCGCACTTGTGTTAGTGTTGAAAAACCACTTTTCGCACTTGTGTTAGTGTTGAAAAACCACTTTTCGCACTTGTGTTAGTGTTGAAAAACCACTTTTTGCACTTGTGTTGGTGCAGAAAACCACTTTTCGCACTTGTGTTAGTGTTGAAAAACCACTTTTCGCACTTGTGTTAGTGTTGAAAAACCAATTTCGCACTTGTGTTAGTGTTGAAAAACCACTTTTCGCACTTGTGTTGGTGCAGGAAACCACTTTTGCACTTGTCTTAGTGTGGAAAAAACACTTTTTGCACTTGTGATAGTGTTGAAAAACCAATTTCGCACTTGTGTTAGTGTTGAAAAACCACTTTTCGCACTTGTGTTGGTGCAGGAAACCACTTTTGCACTTGTATTAGTGTGGAAAAACCACTTTTCGCACTTGTGTTAGTGTTGAAAAACCACTTTTCGCACTTGTGTTAGTGTTGAAAAACCACTTTTCGCACTTGTGTTAGTGTTGAAAAACCACTTTTTGCACTTGTGTTGGTGCAGAAAACCACTTTTCGCACTTGTGTTAGTGTTGAAAAACCACTTTTCGCACTTGTGTTAGTGTTGAAAAACCAATTTCGCACTTGTGTTAGTGTTGAAAAACCACTTTTCGCACTTGTGTTGGTGCAGGAAACCACTTTTGCACTTGTCTTAGTGTGGAAAAAACACTTTTTGCACTTGTGATAGTGTTGAAAAACCAATTTCGCACTTGTGTTAGTGTTGAAAAACCACTTTTCGCACTTGTGTTGGTGCAGGAAACCACTTTTGCACTTGTATTAGTGTGGAAAAAACACTTTTTGCACTTGTGATAGTGTTGAAAAACCACTTTTCGCACTTGTGTTAGTGTTGAAAAACCACTTTTCGCACTTGTGTTGGTGCAGGAAACCACTTTTGCACTTGTATTAGTGTCGAAAAACCACTTTTCGCACTTGTGTTAGTGTTGAAGAACCACTTTTTGCACTTGTGTTAGTGTTGAAAAACCACTTTTCGCACTTGTGTTGGTGCAGGAAACCACTTTTGCACTTGTATTAGTGTGGAAAAAACACTTTTCTCACTTGTTTTAGTGTTGAAAAAACACTTTTCGCACTTGTGTTAGTGTTGAGAAACCTATTTCGCACTTGTGTTAGTGTTGAAAAACCACTTTTCGCACTTGTGTTGGTGCAGGAAACCACTTTTGCACTTGTCTTAGTGTGGAAAAAACACTTTTTGCACTTGTGATAGTGTTGAAAAACCAATTTCGCAATTGTGTTAGTGTTGAAAAACCACTTTTCGCACTTGTGTTGGTGCAGGAAACCACTTTTGCACTTATATTAGTGTGGAAAAACCACTTTTCGCACTTGTGTTAGTGTTGAAAAACCACTTTTCGCACTTGTGTTAGTGTTGAAAAACCAATTTCGCACTTGTGTTAGTGTTGAAAAACCACTTTTCGCACTTGTGTTGGTGCAGGAAACCACTTTTGCACTTGTCTTAGTGTGGAAAAACCACTTTTTGCACTTGTGATAGTGTTGAAAAACCAATTTCGAACTTGTGTTAGTGTTGAAAAACCACTTTTCGCACTTGTGTTGGTGCAGGAAACCACTTTTGCACTTGTATTAGTGTGGAAAAAACACTTTTTGCACTTGTGATAGTGTTGAAAAACCACTTTTCGCACTTGTGTTAGTGTTGAAAAACCACTTTTCGCACTTGTGTTGGTGTTGAAAAACCACTTTTTCACTTGTATTAGTGTGAAAAAAACACTTTTCGCACTTGTGTTAGTGATGAAAAACCACTTTTCGCACTTGTGTTAGTGTTGAAAAAACACTTTTCGCACTTGTGTTGGTGCAGGAAACCACTTTTGCACTTGTATTAGTGTGGAAAAAACACTTTTTGCACTTGTATTAGTGTGGAAAAAACACTTTTTGCACTTGTGATAGTGTTGAAAAACCACTTTTCGCACTTGTGTTAGTGTTGAAAAACCACTTTTCGCACTTGTGTTAGTGTTGAAAAACCACTTTTCGCACTTGTGTTAGTGTTGAAAAACCACTTTTCGCACTTGTGTTGGTGTTGAAAAACCACTTTTGCACTTGTATTAGTGTGGAAAAAACACTTTTCGCACTTGTGTTAGTGTTGAAAAAACACTTTTCGCACTTGTGTTAGTGTTGAAAAAACACTTTTCGCACTTGTGTTGGTGCAGGAAACCACTTTTGCACTTGTATTAGTGTGGAAAAAACACTTTTTGCACTTGTGATAGTGTTGAAAAACCACTTTTCGCACTTGTGTTAGTGTTGAAAAAACGCTTTTCGCACTTGTGTTGGTGCAGGAAACCACTTTTGCACTTGTATTAGTGTGGAAAAAACACTTTTTGCACTTGTGATAGTGTTGAAAAACCACTTTTCGCACTTGTGTTAGTGTTGAAAAACCACTTTTCGCACTTGTGTTAGTGTTGAAAAACCACTTTTCGCACTTGTGTTGGTGTTGAAAAACCACTTTTGCACTTGTATTAGTGTGGAAAAAACACTTTTCGCACTTGTGTTAGTGTTGAAAAAACACTTTTCGCACTTGTGTTAGTGTTGAAAAAACACTTTTCGCACTTGTGTTGGTGCAGGAAACCACTTTTGCACTTGTATTAGTGTGGAAAAAACACTTTTTGCACTTGTGATAGTGTTGAAAAACCACTTTTCGCACTTGTGTTAGTGTTGAAAAACCACTTTTCGCACTTGTGTTGGTGCAGGAAACTACTTTTGCACTTGTATTAGTGTGGAAAAACACTTTTTGCACTTGTGATAGTGTTGAAAAACCACTTTTAGCACTTGTGTTGGTGCAGGAAACCACTTTTGCACTTGTATTAGTGTGGAAAACCACTTTGCGCACTTGTGTTAGTGTTGAAAAACCACTTTTTGCACTTGTGTTAGTGTTGAAAAACAACTTTTCGCACTTGTGTTAGTGTTGAAAAACCAATTTCGCACTTGTGTTAGTGTTGAAAAACCACTTTTCGCACTTGTGTTGGTGCAGGAAACCACTTTTGCACTTGTCTTAGTGTGGAAAAAACACTTTTTGCACTTGTGATAGTGTTGAAAAACCAATTTCGCACTTGTGTTAGTGTTGAAAAACCACTTTTCGCACTTGTGTTGGTGCAGGAAACCACTTTTGCACTTGTATTAGTGTGGAAAAAACACTTTTTGCACTTGTGATAGTGTTGAAAAACCACTTTTCGCACTTGTGTTAGTGTTGAAAAACCACTTTTCGCATTTGTGTTGGTGCAGGAAACCACTTTTGCACTTGTATTAGTGTCGAAAAACCACTTTTCGCACTTGTGTTAGTGTTGAAGAACCACTTTTTGCACTTGTGTTAGTGTTGAAAAACCACTTTTCGCACTTGTGTTGGTGCAGGAAACCACTTTTGCACTTGTATTAGTGTGGAAAAAACACTTTTCTCACTTGTTTTAGTGTTGAAAAACCACTTTTCGCACTTGTGTTAGTGTTGAAAAACCACTTTTCGCACTTCTGTTGGTGCAGGAAACTACTTTTGCACTTGTATTAGTGTGGAAAAAACACTTTTCGCACTTGTGTTAGTGTTGAAAAACCACTTTTCGCACTTGTGTTAGTGTTGAAAAAACACTTTTCGCACTTGTGTTGGTGCAGGAAACCACTTTTGCACTTGTATTAGTGTGGAAAAACCACTTTTCGCACTTGTGTTAGTGTTGAAAAACCACTTTTCGCACTTGTGTTAGTGTTGAAAAACCACTTTTCGCACTTGTGTTGGTCCAGGAAACCACTTTTGCACTTGTATTAGTGTGGAAAAAACACTTTTTGCACTTGTGATAGTGTTGAAAAACCACTTTTCGCACTTGTGTTAGTGTTGAAAAACCATTTTTCGCACTTGTGTTGGTGCAGGAAACCACTTTTGCACTTGTATTAGTGTAGAAAAACCACTTTTCGCACTTGTGTTAGTGTTGAAAAACCATTTTTCGCACTTGTGTTAGTGTTGAAAAACCACTTTTCGCACTTGTGTTGGTGCAGGAAACCACTTTTGCACTTGTATTAGTGTGGAAAAAACACTTTTTGCACTTGTGATAGTGTTGAAAAACCACTTTTCGCACTTGTGTTAGTGTTGAAAAACCACTTTTCGCACTTGTGTTGGTGCAGGAAACCACTTTTGCACTTGTATTAGTGTGGAAAAACCACTTTTCGCACTTGTGTTAGTGTTGAAAAACCACTTTTCGCACTTGTGTTAGTGTTGAAAAACCACTTTTCGCACTTGTGTTAGTGTTGAAAAACCACTTTTTGCACTTGTGTTGGTGCAGAAAACCACTTTTCGCACTTGTGTTAGTGTTGAAAAACCACTTTTCGCACTTGTGTTAGTGTTGAAAAACCAATTTCGCACTTGTGTTAGTGTTGAAAAACCACTTTTCGCACTTGTGTTGGTGCAGGAAACCACTTTTGCACTTGTCTTAGTGTGGAAAAAACACTTTTTGCACTTGTGATAGTGTTGAAAAACCAATTTCGCACTTGTGTTAGTGTTGAAAAACCACTTTTCGCACTTGTGTTGGTGCAGGAAACCACTTTTGCACTTGTATTAGTGTGGAAAAACCACTTTTCGCACTTGTGTTAGTGTTGAAAAACCACTTTTCGCACTTGTGTTAGTGTTGAAAAACCACTTTTCGCACTTGTGTTAGTGTTGAAAAACCACTTTTTGCACTTGTGTTGGTGCAGAAAACCACTTTTCGCACTTGTGTTAGTGTTGAAAAACCACTTTTCGCACTTGTGTTAGTGTTGAAAAACCAATTTCGCACTTGTGTTAGTGTTGAAAAACCACTTTTCGCACTTGTGTTGGTGCAGGAAACCACTTTTGCACTTGTCTTAGTGTGGAAAAAACACTTTTTGCACTTGTGATAGTGTTGAAAAACCAATTTCGCACTTGTGTTAGTGTTGAAAAACCACTTTTCGCACTTGTGTTGGTGCAGGAAACCACTTTTGCACTTGTATTAGTGTGGAAAAAACACTTTTTGCACTTGTGATAGTGTTGAAAAACCACTTTTCGCACTTGTGTTAGTGTTGAAAAACCACTTTTCGCACTTGTGTTGGTGCAGGAAACCACTTTTGCACTTGTATTAGTGTCGAAAAACCACTTTTCGCACTTGTGTTAGTGTTGAAGAACCACTTTTTGCACTTGTGTTAGTGTTGAAAAACCACTTTTCGCACTTGTGTTGGTGCAGGAAACCACTTTTGCACTTGTATTAGTGTGGAAAAAACACTTTTCTCACTTGTTTTAGTGTTGAAAAAACACTTTTCGCACTTGTGTTAGTGATGAGAAACCTATTTCGCACTTGTGTTAGTGTTGAAAAACCACTTTTCGCACTTGTGTTGGTGCAGGAAACCACTTTTGCACTTGTCTTAGTGTGGAAAAAACACTTTTTGCACTTGTGATAGTGTTGAAAAACCAATTTCGCAATTGTGTTAGTGTTGAAAAACCACTTTTCGCACTTGTGTTGGTGCAGGAAACCACTTTTGCACTTATATTAGTGTGGAAAAACCACTTTTCGCACTTGTGTTAGTGTTGAAAAACCACTTTTCGCACTTGTGTTAGTGTTGAAAAACCAATTTCGCACTTGTGTTAGTGTTGAAAAACCACTTTTCGCACTTGTGTTGGTGCAGGAAACCACTTTTGCACTTGTCTTAGTGTGGAAAAACCGTTTTTTGCACTTGTGATAGTGTTGAAAAACCAATTTCGAACTTGTGTTAGTGTTGAAAAACCACTTTTCGCACTTGTGTTGGTGCAGGAAACCACTTTTGCACTTGTATTAGTGTGGAAAAACACTTTTTGCACTTGTGATAGTGTTGAAAAACCACTTTTCGCACTTGTGTTAGTGTTGAAAAACCACTTTTCGCACTTGTGTTGGTGTTGAAAAACCACTTTTTCACTTGTATTAGTGTGAAAAAAACACTTTTCGCACTTGTGTTAGTGATGAAAAACCACTTTTCGCACTTGTGTTAGTGTTGAAAAAACACTTTTCGCACTTGTGTTGGTGCAGGAAACCACTTTTGCACTTGTATTAGTGTGGAAAAAACACTTTTTGCACTTGTGATAGTGTTGAAAAACCACTTTTCGCACTTGTGTTAGTGTTGAAAAACCACTTTTCGCACTTGTGTTAGTGTTGAAAAACCACTTTTCGCACTTGTGTTAGTGTTGAAAAACCACTTTTCGCACTTGTGTTGGTGTTGAAAAACCACTTTTGCACTTGTATTAGTGTGGAAAAAACACTTTTCGCACTTGTGTTAGTGTTGAAAAAACACTTTTCGCACTTGTGTTAGTGTTGAAAAAACACTTTTCGCACTTGTGTTGGTGCAGGAAACCACTTTTGCACTTGTATTAGTGTGGAAAAAACACTTTTTGCACTTGTGATAGTGTTGAAAAACCACTTTTCGCACTTGTGTTAGTGTTGAAAAAACGCTTTTCGCACTTGTGTTGGTGCAGGAAACCACTTTTGCACTTGTATTAGTGTGGAAAAAACACTTTTTGCACTTGTGATAGTGTTGAAAAACCACTTTTCGCACTTGTGTTAGTGTTGAAAAACCACTTTTCGCACTTGTGTTAGTGTTGAAAAACCACTTTTCGCACTTGTGTTGGTGTTGAAAAACCACTTTTGCACTTGTATTAGTGTGGAAAAAACACTTTTCGCACTTGTGTTAGTGTTGAAAAAACACTTTTCGCACTTGTGTTAGTGTTGAAAAAACACTTTTCGCACTTGTGTTGGTGCAGGAAACCACTTTTGCACTTGTATTAGTGTGGAAAAAACACTTTTTGCACTTGTGATAGTGTTGAAAAACCACTTTTCGCACTTGTGTTAGTGTTGAAAAACCACTTTTCGCACTTGTGTTGGTGCAGGAAACTACTTTTGCACTTGTATTAGTGTGGAAAAACACTTTTTGCACTTGTGATAGTGTTGAAAAACCACTTTTAGCACTTGTGTTGGTGCAGGAAACCACTTTTGCACTTGTATTAGTGTGGAAAAACCACTTTGCGCACTTGTGTTAGTGTTGAAAAACCACTTTTTGCACTTGTGTTAGTGTTGAAAAACAACTTTTCGCACTTGTGTTAGTGTTGAAAAACCAATTTCGCACTTGTGTTAGTGTTGAAAAACCACTTTTCGCACTTGTCTTGGTGCAGGAAACCACTTTTGCACTTGTCTTAGTGTGGAAAAAACACTTCTTGCACTTGTGATAGTGTTGAAAAACCAATTTCGCACTTGTGTTAGTGTTGAAAAACCACTTTTCGCACTTGTGTTGGTGCAGGAAACCACTTTTGCACTTGTATTAGTGTGGAAAAAACACTTTTTGCACTTGTGATAGTGTTGAAAAACCACTTTTCGCACTTGTGTTAGTGTTGAAAAACCACTTTTCGCATTTGTGTTGGTGCAGGAAACCACTTTTGCACTTGTATTAGTGTCGAAAAACCACTTTTCGCACTTGTGTTAGTGTTGAAAAACCACTTTTCGCACTTCTGTTGGTGCAGGAAACTACTTTTGCACTTGTATTAGTGTGGAAAAAACACTTTTCGCACTTGTGTTAGTGTTGAAAAACCACTTTTCGCACTTGTGTTAGTGTTGAAAAAACACTTTTCGCACTTGTGTTGGTGCAGGAAACCACTTTTGCACTTGTATTAGTGTGGAAAAACCACTTTTCGCACTTGTGTTAGTGTTGAAAAACCACTTTTCGCACTTGTGTTAGTGTTGAAAAACCACTTTTCGCACTTGTGTTGGTCCAGGAAACCACTTTTGCACTTGTATTAGTGTGGAAAAAACACTTTTTGCACTTGTGATAGTGTTGAAAAACCACTTTTCGCACTTGTGTTAGTGTTGAAAAACCATTTTTCGCACTTGTGTTGGTGCAGGAAACCACTTTTGCACTTGTATTAGTGTAGAAAAACCACTTTTCGCACTTGTGTTAGTGTTGAAAAACCATTTTTCGCACTTGTGTTAGTGTTGAAAAACCACTTTTCGCACTTGTGTTGGTGCAGGAAACCACTTTTGCACTTGTATTAGTGTGGAAAAAACACTTTTTGCACTTGTGATAGTGTTGAAAAACCACTTTTCGCACTTGTGTTAGTGTTGAAAAACCACTTTTCGCACTTGTGTTGGTGCAGGAAACCACTTTTGCACTTGTATTAGTGTGGAAAAACCACTTTTCGCACTTGTGTTAGTGTTGAAAAACCACTTTTCGCACTTGTGTTAGTGTTGAAAAACCACTTTTCGCACTTGTGTTAGTGTTGAAAAACTACTTTTTGCACTTGTGTTGGTGCAGAAAACCACTTTTCGCACTTGTGTTAGTGTTGAAAAACCACTTTTCGCACTTGTGTTAGTGTTGAAAAACCAATTTCGCACTTGTGTTAGTGTTGAAAAACCACTTTTCGCACTTGTGTTGGTGCAGGAAACCACTTTTGCACTTGTCTTAGTGTGGAAAAAACACTTTTTGCACTTGTGATAGTGTTGAAAAACCAATTTCGCACTTGTGTTAGTGTTGAAAAACCACTTTTCGCACTTGTGTTGGTGCAGGAAACCACTTTTGCACTTGTATTAGTGTGGAAAAACCACTTTTCGCACTTGTGTTAGTGTTGAAAAACCACTTTTCGCACTTGTGTTAGTGTTGAAAAACCACTTTTCGCACTTGTGTTAGTGTTGAAAAACCACTTTTTGCACTTGTGTTGGTGCAGAAAACCACTTTTCGCACTTGTGTTAGTGTTGAAAAACCACTTTTCGCACTTGTGTTAGTGTTGAAAAACCAATTTCGCACTTGTGTTAGTGTTGAAAAACCACTTTTCGCACTTGTGTTGGTGCAGGAAACCACTTTTGCACTTGTCTTAGTGTGGAAAAAACACTTTTTGCACTTGTGATAGTGTTGAAAAACCAATTTCGCACTTGTGTTAGTGTTGAAAAACCACTTTTCGCACTTGTGTTGGTGCAGGAAACCACTTTTGCACTTGTATTAGTGTGGAAAAAACACTTTTTGCACTTGTGATAGTGTTGAAAAACCACTTTTCGCACTTGTGTTAGTGTTGAAAAACCACTTTTCGCACTTGTGTTGGTGCAGGAAACCACTTTTGCACTTGTATTAGTGTCGAAAAACCACTTTTCGCACTTGTGTTAGTGTTGAAGAACCACTTTTTGCACTTGTGTTAGTGTTGAAAAACCACTTTTCGCACTTGTGTTGGTGCAGGAAACCACTTTTGCACTTGTATTAGTGTGGAAAAAACACTTTTCTCACTTGTTTTAGTGTTGAAAAACCACTTTTCGCACTTGTGTTAGTGTTGAAAAACCACTTTTCGCACTTGTGTTGGTGCAGGAAACCACTTTTGCACTTGTATTAGTGTGGAAAAAACACTTTTTGCACTTGTCATAGTGTTGAAAAACCACTTTTCGCACTTGTGTTAGTGTTGAAAAACCACTTTTCGCACTTGTGTTAGTGTTGAAAAAACACTTTTCGCACTTGTGTTAGTGTTGAAAAACCACTTTTCGCACTTTTGTTGGTGTTGAAAAACCACTTTTTCACTTGTATTAGTGTGAAAAAAACACTTTTCGCACTTGTGTTAGTGATGAAAAACCACTTTTCGCACTTGTGTTAGTGTTGAAAAAACACTTTTCGCACTTGTGTTGGTGCAGGAAACCACTTTTGCACTTGTATTAGTGTGGAAAAAACACTTTTTGCACTTGTGATAGTGTTGAAAAACCACTTTTCGCACTTGTGTTAGTGTTGAAAAACCACTTTTCGCACTTGTGTTAGTGTTGAAAAACCACTTTTCGCACTTGTGTTAGTGTTGAAAAACCACTTTTCGCACTTGTGTTGGTGTTGAAAAACCACTTTTGCACTTGTATTAGTGTGGAAAAAACACTTTTCGCACTTGTGTTAGTGTTGAAAAAACACTTTTCGCACTTGTGTTGGTGCAGGAAACCACTTTTGCACTTGTATTAGTGTGGAAAAAACACTTTTTGCACTTGTGATAGTGTTGAAAAACCACTTTTCGCACTTGTGTTAGTGTTGAAAAACCACTTTTCGCACTTGTCTTCGTGCAGGAAACCACTTTTGCACTTATATTAGTGTGGAAAAACCACTTTTCGCACTTGTGTTAGTGTTGAAAAAACACTTTTCGCACTTGTGTTAGTGTTGAAAAACCAATTTCGCACTTGTGTTAGTGTTGAAAAACCACTTTTCGCACTTGTGTTGGTGCAGGAAACCACTTTTGCACTTGTCTTAGTGTGGAAAAAACACTTTTTGCACTTGTGATAGTGTTGAAAAACCAATTTCGCAATTGTGTTAGTGTTGAAAAACCACTTTTCGCACTTGTGTTGGTGCAGGAAACCACTTTTGCACTTATATTAGTGTGGAAAAACCACTTTTCGCACTTGTGTTAGTGTTGAAAAACCACTTTTCGCACTTGTGTTAGTGTTGAAAAACCAATTTCGCACTTGTGTTAGTGTTGAAAAACCACTTTTCGCACTTGTGTTGGTGCAGGAAACCACTTTTGCACTTGTCTTAGTGTGGAAAAAACCACTTTTTGCACTTGTGATAGTGTTGAAAAACCAATTTCGAACTTGTGTTAGTGTTGAAAAACCACTTTTCGCACTTGTGTTGGTGCAGGAAACCACTTTTGCACTTGTATTAGTGTGGAAAAAACACTTTTTGCACTTGTGATAGTGTTGAAAAACCACTTTTCGCACTTGTGTTAGTGTTGAAAAACCACTTTTCGCACTTGTGTTGGTGTTGAAAAACCACTTTTTCACTTGTATTAGTGTGAAAAAAACACTTTTCGCACTTGTGTTAGTGATGAAAAACCACTTTTCGCACTTGTGTTAGTGTTGAAAAAACACTTTTCGCACTTGTGTTGGTGCAGGAAACCACTTTTGCACTTGTATTAGTGTGGAAAAAACACTTTTTGCACTTGTGATAGTGTTGAAAAACCACTTTTCGCACTTGTGTTAGTGTTGAAAAACCACTTTTCGCACTTGTGTTAGTGTTGAAAAACCACTTTTCGCACTTGTGTTAGTGTTGAAAAACCACTTTTCGCACTTGTGTTGGTGTTGAAAAACCACTTTTGCACTTGTATTAGTGTGGAAAAAACACTTTTCGCACTTGTGTTAGTGTTGAAAAAACACTTTTCGCACTTGTGTTAGTGTTGAAAAAACACTTTTCGCACTTGTGTTGGTGCAGGAAACCACTTTTGCACTTGTATTAGTGTGGAAAAAACACTTTTTGCACTTGTGATAGTGTTGAAAAACCACTTTTCGCACTTGTGTTAGTGTTGAAAAAACACTTTTCGCACTTGTGTTGGTGCAGGAAACCACTTTTGCACTTGTATTAGTGTGGAAAAAACACTTTTTGCACTTGTGATAGTGTTGAAAAACCACTTTTCGCACTTGTGTTAGTGTTGAAAAACCACTTTTCGCACTTGTGTTAGTGTTGAAAAACCACTTTTCGCACTTGTGTTGGTGTTGAAAAACCACTTTTGCACTTGTATTAGTGTGGAAAAAACACTTTTCGCACTTGTGTTAGTGTTGAAAAAACACTTTTCGCACTTGTGTTAGTGTTGAAAAAACACTTTTCGCACTTGTGTTGGTGCAGGAAACCACTTTTGCACTTGTATTAGTGTGGAAAAAACACTTTTTGCACTTGTGATAGTGTTGAAAAACCACTTTTCGCACTTGTGTTAGTGTTGAAAAACCACTTTTCGCACTTGTGTTGGTGCAGGAAACTACTTTTGCACTTGTATTAGTGTGGAAAAACACTTTTTGCACTTGTGATAGTGTTGAAAAACCACTTTTAGCACTTGTGTTGGTGCAGGAAACCACTTTTGCACTTGTATTAGTGTGGAAAAACCACTTTGCGCACTTGTGTTAGTGTTGAAAAACCACTTTTTGCACTTGTGTTAGTGTTGAAAAACCACTTTTCGCACTTGTGTTAGTGTTGAAAAACCAATTTCGCACTTGTGTTAGTGTTGAAAAACCACTTTTCGCACTTGTGTTGGTGCAGGAAACCACTTTTGCACTTGTCTTAGTGTGGAAAAAACACTTTTTGCACTTGTGATAGTGTTGAAAAACCAATTTCGCACTTGTGTTAGTGTTGAAAAACCACTTTTCGCACTTGTGTTCGTGCAGGAAACCACTTTTGCACTTGTATTAGTGTGGAAAAAACACTTTTTGCACTTGTGATAGTGTTGAAAAACCACTTTTCGCACTTGTGTTAGTGTTGAAAAACCACTTTTCGCATTTGTGTTGGTGCAGGAAACCACTTTTGCACTTGTATTAGTGTCGAAAAACCACTTTTCGCACTTGTGTTAGTGTTGAAGAACCACTTTTTGCACTTGTGTTAGTGTTGAAAAACCACTTTTCGCACTTGTGTTAGTGTTGAAAACCAATTTCGCACTTGTGTTAGTGTTGAAAAACCACTTTTCGCACTTGTGTTGGTGCAGGAAACCACTTTTGCACTTGTGTTAGTGTTGAAGAACCACTTTTTGCACTTGTGTTAGTGTTGAAAAACCACTTTTCGCACTTGTGTTAGTGTTGAAAAACCAATTTCGCACTTGTGTTAGTGTTGAAAAACCACTTTTCGCACTTGTGTTGGTGCAGGAAACCACTTTTGCACTTGTCTTAGTGTGGAAAAAACACTTTTTGCACTTGTGATAGTGTTGAAAAACCAATTTCGCACTTGTGTTAGTGTTGAAAAACCACTTTTCGCACTTGTGTTGGTGCAGGAAACCACTTTTGCACTTGTATTAGTGTGGAAAAACCACTTTTCGCACTTGTGTTAGTGTTGAAAAACCACTTTTCGCACTTGTGTTAGTGTTGAAAAACCACTTTTCGCACTTGTGTTAGTGTTGAAAAACCACTTTTTGCACTTGTGTTGGTGCAGAAAACCACTTTTCGCACTTGTGTTAGTGTTGAAAAACCACTTTTCGCACTTGTGTTAGTGTTGAAAAACCAATTTCGCACTTGTGTTAGTGTTGAAAAACCACTTTTCGCACTTGTGTTGGTGCAGGAAACCACTTTTGCACTTGTCTTAGTGTGGAAAAAACACTTTTTGCACTTGTGATAGTGTTGAAAAACCAATTTCGCACTTGTGTTAGTGTTGAAAAACCACTTTTCGCACTTGTGTTGGTGCAGGAAACCACTTTTGCACTTTTATTAGTGTGGAAAAAACACTTTTTGCACTTGTGATAGTGTTGAAAAACCACTTTTCGCACTTGTGTTAGTGTTGAAAAACCACTTTTCGCACTTGTGTTGGTGCAGGAAACCACTTTTGCACTTGTATTAGTGTCGAAAAACCACTTTTCGCACTTGTGTTAGTGTTGAAGAACCACTTTTTGCACTTGTGTTAGTGTTGAAAAACCACTTTTCGCACTTGTGTTGGTGCAGGAAACCACTTTTGCACTTGTATTAGTGTGGAAAAAACACTTTTCTCACTTGTTTTAGTGTTGAAAAACCACTTTTCGCACTTGTGTTAGTGTTGAAAAACCACTTTTCGCACTTGTGTTGGTGCAGGAAACCACTTTTGCACTTGTATTAGTGTGGAAAAAACACTTTTTGCACTTGTCATAGTGTTGAAAAACCACTTTTCGCACTTGTGTTAGTGTTGAAAAACCACTTTTCGCACTTGTGTTAGTGTTGAAAAAACACTTTTCGCACTTGTGTTAGTGTTGAAAAACCACTTTTCGCACTTGTGTTGGTGTTGAAAAACCACTTTTTCACTTGTATTAGTGTGAAAAAAACACTTTTCGCACTTGTGTTAGTGATGAAAAACCACTTTTCGCACTTGTGTTAGTGTTGAAAAAACACTTTTCGCACTTGTGTTGGTGCAGGAAACCACTTTTGCACTTGTATTAGTGTGGAAAAAACACTTTTTGCACTTGTGATAGTGTTGAAAAACCACTTTTCGCACTTGTGTTAGTGTTGAAAAACCACTTTTCGCACTTGTGTTAGTGTTGAAAAACCACTTTTCGCACTTGTGTTAGTGTTGAAAAACCACTTTTCGCACTTGTGTTGGTGTTGAAAAACCACTTTTGCACTTGTATTAGTGTGGAAAAAACACTTTTCGCACTTGTGTTAGTGTTGAAAAAACACTTTTCGCACTTGTGTTGGTGCAGGAAACCACTTTTGCACTTGTATTAGTGTGGAAAAAACACTTTTTGCACTTGTGATAGTGTTGAAAAACCACTTTTCGCACTTGTGTTAGTGTTGAAAAACCACTTTTCGCACTTGTCTTCGTGCAGGAAACGACTTTTGCACTTATATTAGTGTGGAAAAACCACTTTTCGCACTTGTGTTAGTGTTGAAAAAACACTTTTCGCACTTGTGTTAGTGTTGAAAAACCAATTTCGCACTTGTGTTAGTGTTGAAAAACCACTTTTCGCACTTGTGTTGGTGCAGGAAACCACTTTTGCACTTGTCTTAGTGTGGAAAAAACACTTTTTGCACTTGTGATAGTGTTGAAAAACCAATTTCGCAATTGTGTTAGTGTTGAAAAACCACTTTTCGCACTTGTGTTGGTGCAGGAAACCACTTTTGCACTTATATTAGTGTGGAAAAACCACTTTTCGCACTTGTGTTAGTGTTGAAAAACCACTTTTCGCACTTGTGTTAGTGTTGAAAAACCAATTTCGCACTTGTGTTAGTGTTGAAAAACCACTTTTCGCACTTGTGTTGGTGCAGGAAACCACTTTTGCACTTGTCTTAGTGTGGAAAAACCACTTTTTGCACTTGTGATAGTGTTGAAAAACCAATTTCGAACTTGTGTTAGTGTTGAAAAACCACTTTTCGCACTTGTGTTGGTGCAGGAAACCACTTTTGCACTTGTATTAGTGTGGAAAAAACACTTTTTGCACTTGTGATAGTGTTGAAAAACCACTTTTCGCACTTGTGTTAGTGTTGAAAAACCACTTTTCGCACTTGTGTTGGTGTTGAAAAACCACTTTTTCACTTGTATTAGTGTGAAAAAAACACTTTTCGCACTTGTGTTAGTGATGAAAAACCACTTTTCGCACTTGTGTTAGTGTTGAAAAAACACTTTTCGCACTTGTGTTGGTGCAGGAAACCACTTTTGCACTTGTATTAGTGTGGAAAAAACACTTTTTGCACTTGTGATAGTGTTGAAAAACCACTTTTCGCACTTGTGTTAGTGTTGAAAAACCACTTTTCGCACTTGTGTTAGTGTTGAAAAACCACTTTTCGCACTTGTGTTAGTGTTGAAAAACCACTTTTCGCACTTGTGTTGGTGTTGAAAAACCACTTTTGCACTTGTATTAGTGTGGAAAAAACACTTTTCGCACTTGTGTTAGTGTTGAAAAAACACTTTTCGCACTTGTGTTAGTGTTGAAAAAACACTTTTCGCACTTGTGTTGGTGCAGGAAACCACTTTTGCACTTGTATTAGTGTGGAAAAAACACTTTTTGCACTTGTGATAGTGTTGAAAAACCACTTTTCGCACTTGTGTTAGTGTTGAAAAACCACTTTTCGCACTTGTGTTAGTGTTGAAAAACCACTTTTCGCACTTGTGTTGGTGTTGAAAAACCACTTTTGCACTTGTATTAGTGTGGAAAAAACACTTTTCGCACTTGTGTTAGTGTTGAAAAAACACTTTTCGCACTTGTGTTAGTGTTGAAAAAACACTTTTCGCACTTGTGTTGGTGCAGGAAACCACTTTTGCACTTGTATTAGTGTGGAAAAAACACTTTTTGCACTTGTGATAGTGTTGAAAAACCACTTTTCGCACTTGTGTTAGTGTTGAAAAACCACTTTTCGCACTTGTGTTGGTGCAGGAAACTACTTTTGCACTTGTATTAGTGTGGAAAAACACTTTTTGCACTTGTGATAGTGTTGAAAAACCACTTTTAGCACTTGTGTTGGTGCAGGAAACCACTTTTGCACTTGTATTAGTGTGGAAAAAACACTTTTTGCACTTGTGATAGTGTTGAAAAACCACTTTTCGCACTTGTGTTAGTGTTGAAAAAACACTTTTCGCACTTGTGTTGGTGCAGGAAACCACTTTTGCACTTGTATTAGTGTGGAAAAAACACTTTTTGCACTTGTGATAGTGTTGAAAAACCACTTTTCGCACTTGTGTTAGTGTTGAAAAACCACTTTTCGCACTTGTGTTAGTGTTGAAAAACCACTTTTCGCACTTGTGTTGGTGTTGAAAAACCACTTTTGCACTTGTATTAGTGTGGAAAAAACACTTTTCGCACTTGTGTTAGTGTTGAAAAAACACTTTTCGCACTTGTGTTAGTGTTGAAAAAACACTTTTCGCACTTGTGTTGGTGCAGGAAACCACTTTTGCACTTGTATTAGTGTGGAAAAAACACTTTTTGCACTTGTGATAGTGTTGAAAAACCACTTTTCGCACTTGTGTTAGTGTTGAAAAACCACTTTTCGCACTTGTGTTGGTGCAGGAAACTACTTTTGCACTTGTATTAGTGTGGAAAAACACTTTTTGCACTTGTGATAGTGTTGAAAAACCACTTTTAGCACTTGTGTTGGTGCAGGAAACCACTTTTGCACTTGTATTAGTGTGGAAAAACCACTTTGCGCACTTGTGTTAGTGTTGAAAAACCACTTTTTGCACTTGTGTTAGTGTTGAAAAACCACTTTTCGCACTTGTGTTAGTGTTGAAAAACCAATTTCGCACTTGTGTTAGTGTTGAAAAACCACTTTTCGCACTTGTGTTGGTGCAGGAAACCACTTTTGCACTTGTCTTAGTGTGGAAAAAACACTTTTTGCACTTGTGATAGTGTTGAAAAACCAATTTCGCACTTGTGTTAGTGTTGAAAAACCACTTTTCGCACTTGTGTTGGTGCAGGAAACCACTTTTGCACTTGTATTAGTGTGGAAAAAACACTTTTTGCACTTGTGATAGTGTTGAAAAACCACTTTTCGCACTTGTGTTAGTGTTGAAAAACCACTTTTCGCATTTGTGTTGGTGCAGGAAACCACTTTTGCACTTGTATTAGTGTCGAAAAACCACTTTTCGCACTTGTGTTAGTGTTGAAGAACCACTTTTTGCACTTGTGTTAGTGTTGAAAAACCACTTTTCGCACTTGTGTTGGTGCAGGAAACCACTTTTGCACTTGTATTAGTGTGGAAAAAACACTTTTCTCACTTGTTTTAGTGTTGAAAAACCACTTTTCGCACTTGTGTTAGTGTTGAAAAACCACTTTTCGCACTTCTGTTGGTGCAGGAAACCACTTTTGCACTTGTATTAGTGTGGAAAAAACACTTTTCGCACTTGTGTTAGTGTTGAAAAACAACTTTTCGCACTTGTGTTAGTGTTGAAAAAACACTTTTCGCACTTGTGTTGGTGCAGGAAACCACTTTTGCACTTGTATTAGTGTGGAAAAACCACTTTTCGCACTTGTGTTAGTGTTGAAAAACCACTTTTCGCACTTGTGTTAGTGTTGAAAAACCACTTTTCGCACTTGTGTTGGTCCAGGAAACCACTTTTGCACTTGTATTAGTGTGGAAAAAACACTTTTTGCACTTGTGATAGTGTTGAAAAACCACTTTTCGCACTTGTGTTAGTGTTGAAAAACCATTTTTCGCACTTGTGTTGGTGCAGGAAACCACTTTTGCACTTGTATTAGTGTAGAAAAACCACTTTTCGCACTTGTGTTAGTGTTGAAAAACCATTTTTCGCACTTGTGTTAGTGTTGAAAAACCACTTTTCGCACTTGTGTTGGTGCAGGAAACCACTTTTGCACTTGTATTAGTGTGGAAAAAACACTTTTTGCACTTGTGATAGTGTTGAAAAACCACTTTTCGCACTTGTGTTAGTGTTGAAAAACCACTTTTCGCACTTGTCTTCGTGCAGGAAACCACTTTTGCACTTATATTAGTGTGGAAAAACCACTTTTCGCACTTGTGTTAGTGTTGAAAAAACACTTTTCGCACTTGTGTTAGTGTTGAGAAACCAATTTCGCACTTGTGTTAGTGTTGAAAAACCACTTTTCGCACTTGTGTTGGTGCAGGAAACCACTTTTGCACTTGTCTTAGTGTGGAAAAAACACTTTTTGCACTTGTGATAGTGTTGAAAAACCAATTTCGCAATTGTGTTAGTGTTGAAAAACCACTTTTCGCACTTGTGTTGGTGCAGGAAACCACTTTTGCACTTATATTAGTGTGGAAAAACCACTTTTCGCACTTGTGTTAGTGTTGAAAAACCACTTTTCGCACTTGTGTTAGTGTTGAAAAACCAATTTCGCACTTGTGTTAGTGTTGAAAAACCACTTTTCGCACTTGTGTTGGTGCAGGAAACCACTTTTGCACTTGTCTTAGTGTGGAAAAACCACTTTTTGCACTTGTGATAGTGTTGAAAAACCAATTTCGAACTTGTGTTAGTGTTGAAAAACCACTTTTCGCACTTGTGTTGGTGCAGGAAACCACTTTTGCACTTGTATTAGTGTGGAAAAAACACTTTTTGCACTTGTGATAGTGTTGAAAAACCACTTTTCGCACTTGTGTTAGTGTTGAAAAACCACTTTTCGCACTTGTGTTGGTGTTGAAAAACCACTTTTTCACTTGTATTAGTGTGAAAAAAACACTTTTCGCACTTGTGTTAGTGATGAAAAACCACTTTTCGCACTTGTGTTAGTGTTGAAAAAACACTTTTCGCACTTGTGTTGGTGCAGGAAACCACTTTTGCACTTGTATTAGTGTGGAAAAAACACTTTTTGCACTTGTGATAGTGTTGAAAAACCACTTTTCGCACTTGTGTTAGTGTTGAAAAACCACTTTTCGCACTTGTGTTAGTGTTGAAAAACCACTTTTCGCACTTGTGTTAGTGTTGAAAAACCACTTTTTGCACTTGTGTTGGTGTTGAAAAACCACTTTTGCACTTGTATTAGTGTGGAAAAAACACTTTTCGCACTTGTGTTAGTGTTGAAAAAACACTTTTCGCACTTGTGTTAGTGTTGAAAAAACACTTTTCGCACTTGTGTTGGTGCAGGAAACCACTTTTGCACTTGTATTAGTGTGGAAAAAACACTTTTTGCACTTGTGATAGTGTTGAAAAACCACTTTTCGCACTTGTGTTAGTGTTGAAAAAACACTTTTCGCACTTGTGTTGGTGCAGGAAACCACTTTTGCACTTGTATTAGTGTGGAAAAAACACTTTTTGCACTTGTGATAGTGTTGAAAAACCACTTTTCGCACTTGTGTTAGTGTTGAAAAACCACTTTTCGCACTTGTGTTAGTGTTGAAAAACCACTTTTCGCACTTGTGTTGGTGTTGAAAAACCACTTTTGCACTTGTATTAGTGTGGAAAAAACACTTTTCGCACTTGTGTTAGTGTTGAAAAAACACTTTTCGCACTTGTGTTAGTGTTGAAAAAACACTTTTCGCACTTGTGTTGGTGCAGGAAACCACTTTTGCACTTGTATTAGTGTGGAAAAAACACTTTTTGCACTTGTGATAGTGTTGAAAAACCACTTTTCGCACTTGTGTTAGTGTTGAAAAACCACTTTTCGCACTTGTGTTGGTGCAGGAAACTACTTTTGCACTTGTATTAGTGTGGAAAAACACTTTTTGCACTTGTGATAGTGTTGAAAAACCACTTTTAGCACTTGTGTTGGTGCAGGAAACCACTTTTGCACTTGTATTAGTGTGGAAAAACCACTTTGCGCACTTGTGTTAGTGTTGAAAAACCACTTTTTGCACTTGTGTTAGTGTTGAAAAACCACTTTTCGCACTTGTGTTAGTGTTGAAAAACCAATTTCGCACTTGTGTTAGTGTTGAAAAACCACTTTTCGCACTTGTGTTGGTGCAGGAAACCACTTTTGCACTTGTCTTAGTGTGGAAAAAACACTTTTTGCACTTGTGATAGTGTTGAAAAACCAATTTCGCACTTGTGTTAGTGTTGAAAAACCACTTTTCGCACTTGTGTTGGTGCAGGAAACCACTTTTGCACTTGTATTAGTGTGGAAAAAACACTTTTTGCACTTGTGATAGTGTTGAAAAACCACTTTTCGCACTTGTGTTAGTGTTGAAAAACCACTTTTCGCATTTGTGTTGGTGCAGGAAACCACTTTTGCACTTGTATTAGTGTCGAAAAACCACTTTTCGCACTTGTGTTAGTGTTGAAGAACCACTTTTTGCACTTGTGTTAGTGTTGAAAAACCACTTTTCGCACTTGTGTTGGTGCAGGAAACCACTTTTGCACTTGTATTAGTGTGGAAAAAACACTTTTCTCACTTGTTTTAGTGTTGAAAAACCACTTTTCGCACTTGTGTTAGTGTTGAAAAACCACTTTTCGCACTTCTGTTGGTGCAGGAAACCACTTTTGCACTTGTATTAGTGTGGAAAAAACACTTTTCGCACTTGTGTTAGTGTTGAAAAACCACTTTTCGCACTTGTGTTAGTGTTGAAAAAACACTTTTCGCACTTGTGTTGGTGCAGGAAACCACTTTTGCACTTGTATTAGTGTGGAAAAACCACTTTTCGCACTTGTGTTAGTGTTGAAAAACCACTTTTCGCACTTGTGTTAGTGTTGAAAAACCACTTTTCGCACTTGTGTTGGTCCAGGAAACCACTTTTGCACTTGTATTAGTGTGGAAAAAACACTTTTTGCACTTGTGATAGTGTTGAAAAACCACTTTTCGCACTTGTGTTAGTGTTGAAAAACCATTTTTCGCACTTGTGTTGGTGCAGGAAACCACTTTTGCACTTGTATTAGTGTAGAAAAACCACTTTTCGCACTTGTGTTAGTGTTGAAAAACCATTTTTCGCACTTGTGTTAGTGTTGAAAAACCACTTTTCGCACTTGTGTTGGTGCAGGAAACCACTTTTGCACTTGTATTAGTGTGGAAAAAACACTTTTTGCACTTGTGATAGTGTTGAAAAACCACTTTTCGCACTTGTGTTAGTGTTGAAAAACCACTTTTCGCATTTGTGTTGGTGCAGGAAACCACTTTTGCACTTGTATTAGTGTCGAAAAACCACTTTTCGCACTTGTGTTAGTGTTGAAGAACCACTTTTTGCACTTGTGTTAGTGTTGAAAAACCACTTTTCGCACTTGTGTTGGTGCAGGAAACCACTTTTGCACTTGTATTAGTGTGGAAAAAACACTTTTCTCACTTGTTTTAGTGTTGAAAAACCACTTTTCGCACTTGTGTTAGTGTTGAAAAACCACTTTTCGCACTTCTGTTGGTGCAGGAAACCACTTTTGCACTTGTATTAGTGTGGAAAAAACACTTTTCGCACTTGTGTTAGTGTTGAAAAACCACTTTTCGCACTTGTGTTAGTGTTGAAAAAACACTTTTCGCACTTGTGTTGGTGCAGGAAACCACTTTTGCACTTGTATTAGTGTGGAAAAACCACTTTTCGCACTTGTGTTAGTGTTGAAAAACCACTTTTCGCACTTGTGTTAGTGTTGAAAAACCACTTTTCGCACTTGTGTTGGTCCAGGAAACCACTTTTGCACTTGTATTAGTGTGGAAAAAACACTTTTTGCACTTGTGATAGTGTTGAAAAACCACTTTTCGCACTTGTGTTAGTGTTGAAAAACCATTTTTCGCACTTGTGTTGGTGCAGGAAACCACTTTTGCACTTGTATTAGTGTAGAAAAACCACTTTTCGCACTTGTGTTAGTGTTGAAAAACCATTTTTCGCACTTGTGTTAGTGTTGAAAAACCACTTTTCGCACTTGTGTTGGTGCAGGAAACCACTTTTGCACTTGTATTAGTGTGGAAAAAACACTTTTTGCACTTGTGATAGTGTTGAAAAACCACTTTTCGCACTTGTGTTAGTGTTGAAAAACCACTTTTCGCACTTGTGTTGGTGCAGGAAACCACTTTTGCACTTGTATTAGTGTGGAAAAACCACTTTTCGCACTTGTGTTAGTGTTGAAAAACCACTTTTCGCACTTGTGTTAGTGTTGAAAAACCACTTTTCGCACTTGTGTTAGTGTTGAAAAACCACTTTTTGCACTTGTGTTGGTGCAGGAAACCACTTTTGCACTTGTATTAGTGTCGAAAAACCACTTTTCGCACTTGTGTTAGTGTTGAAGAACCACTTTTTGCACTTGTGTTAGTGTTGAAAAACCACTTTTCGCACTTGTGTTGGTGCAGGAAACCACTTTTGCACTTGTATTAGTGTGGAAAAAACACTTTTCTCACTTGTTTTAGTGTTGAAAAACCACTTTTCGCACTTGTGTTAGTGTTGAAAAACCACTTTTCGCACTTGTGTTGGTGCAGGAAACCACTTTTGCACTTGTATTAGTGTGGAAAAAACACTTTTTGCACTTGTGATAGTGTTGAAAAACCACTTTTCGCACTTGTGTTAGTGTTGAAAAACCACTTTTCGCACTTGTGTTAGTGTTGAAAAACCACTTTTCGCACTTGTGTTAGTGTTGAAAAACCACTTTTCGCACTTGTGTTGGTGTTGAAAAACCACTTTTTCACTTGTATTAGTGTGAAAAAAACACTTTTCGCACTTGTGTTAGTGATGAAAAACCACTTTTCGCACTTGTGTTAGTGTTGAAAAAACACTTTTCACACTTGTGTTGGTGCAGGAAACCACTTTTGCACTTGTATTAGTGTGGAAAAAACACTTTTTGCACTTGTGATAGTGTTGAAAAACCACTTTTCGCACTTGTGTTAGTGTTGAAAAACCACTTTTCGCACTTGTGTTAGTGTTGAAAAACCACTTTTCGCACTTGTGTTAGTGTTGAAAAACCACTTTTCGCACTTGTGTTGGTGTTGAAAAACCACTTTTGCACTTGTATTAGTGTGGAAAAAACACTTTTCGCACTTGTGTTAGTGTTGAAAAAACACTTTTCGCACTTGTGTTGGTGCAGGAAACCACTTTTGCACTTGTATTAGTGTGGAAAAAACACTTTTTGCACTTGTGATAGTGTTGAAAAACCACTTTTCGCACTTGTGTTAGTGTTGAAAAGCCACTTTTCGCACTTGTCTTCGTGCAGGAAACCACTTTTGCACTTATATCACCGTGGCTCCGGTCGTAAGTTTGTTTATTTACAATCAGGTCACTCCATCCCCATCCTCTGGTCGGCTCAGCGCACTCCCACTCATCGTCCCAACACACCTGGTCACAACAACGCACAAAATCGCACCTCCTGTCTGCGAACCCTGGCCAAATCACCTGGATTCATACCCGCCGTACAAAACAACATCAAGCTCACCCTGTTCAATACCCGGTCCCTCAACAACAAATGCCTCATCCTGAACGACTACATCCTGGAAAATAAACTGGACTTTCTCTGTCTCACTGAGACCTGGCAACAACCACTGGACTACTACACGCTCAACCTCACCACACCCAATGGATATTCTTACATCAATAAACCACGCTCGGAGGGCCGAGGTGGTGGAATTGCCGTTATTCACCGACAAGACATCAAGACCAACCTCATCTCCATCTCATCTGCTCCATCATTTGAACACCTGGCTTTTAAACTCTCTGGTCACACACAGTCAGTCATGGCTGTTGTCTACCGCCCTCCCAAACCACACCCATCATTCCTGTCTGACTTCTCCTACTTTCTGACCCAGCTATGTTCCCTCTCCCCCTCAATCCTCCTCCTTGGTGATTTCAATATCCACATGGACTCCACTGACTCCACGCTAACCACTGACTTCACTGATTTACTCACCTGCTTTAACCTCACTCAACATGTCAACTTTCCTACCCATAACCGTGGTCACATTTTGGACCTTGTCTGCTCTACTGGACTAATTTTGCACCATCTCTCTGGCTCCGACCTCACTCTCTCTGACCACCTAGCCATCACTCTGACCATCAACATCCCCACCCCAGCACCAAGGCATTATCGCACTATCAACTTCCGTAAGCTAAACGCTTTTTCACCTGCCTCATTCTCATCGACCCTCTCTGAAAAAATGTCCACTTCTCCCTTCGTTGACCTCCACACCCCTTCTGACCTCACTGACTACTACAACCACACTCTCTCTTCCTGCCTTGACCAAATTGCGCCTATAAAAACCAAAACAGTTTCTTTCACCCATTCTGCTCCCTGGTTTACCCCTGAGCTCCGCCTAATGAAAACTCGTGCTCGCCAACTTGAAAGACTCCGCAATAAAACAGGTCTCACAGTTCACTCCCAGGCCTACAAGGACCACATACAACACTATAAAGATGCCCTCTCCCGCGCCCGCTCCGCCTACTACTCTCAAATTATCCACTCTGGCTCCGGAAACCCAAAAGCACTCTTCTCTACAATAAACAAACTCCTCAGCCCCCTGAACACCACCACCCAGTCATTCACAATAGACAACTGCATCTCCTTCCTTTCATTCTTCCAACGCAAAATTGAAAACATCTACAACAGCTTGACCACCGCCGCACCCGCTCCCCCTCAAACCACCTGCCCCCCCCTTATCCTGCCATCCCCTGTCTCAATTCTCCCCAGTCTCCCCTACTGACCTCTCTGAACTCCTCATCGGAATGAAAACTGCCACCTGCACTCTTGACCCCATCCCCTCCAGCTTTGTCAAGGCCTCCCTTCCTGCTCTTTCTCCACTTATCATTGCAACAATAAACTCCTCCCTGTCTACAGGCATCGTCCCACCATCCCTCAAAATTGCTGCTGTTACCCCCATTCTGAAAAAACCTGGACTAAACCCTGACACCCTAAATAACTTCAGACCCATCTCCAACCTACCCTTTCTGTCAAAGGTTTTGGAACGCGCTGTAGCCACTCAACTCAAGCATCACCTCTCTGCCAATAACCTGTATGAAACATTCCAATCCGGATTCCGGTCCAACCACAGTACTGAAACTGCTCTCCTCAAAATCACCAACGACCTTCTCCTCTCCTCTGATGCTGGCAACCTCAACATTCTCATCCTCCTCGACCTCAGCGCTGCCTTTGACACCATCGATCACACCATCCTCCTCACCCGACTTGAAACCACCTTTAACATTACCGGCACTGCCCTCCCTTGGATTAAATCATACCTCTCTGACAGACGTCAGTTCATCTCCATCAATAACTGCAAATCCCCCACTGCTCCCCTCCCCCAAGGTGTCCCCCAAGGTTCAGTTCTTGGCCCCCTCCTCTTTATCCTTTACCTGTCCCCCCTCGGTCACTTAATCCGCCGTCATGGTCTCCAATTCCACTGCTTCGCCGATGACATCCAGCTTTTCATCTCCACCAAGTCCATCTCCACCGCCACCCACTCTATCCTGACAAACTGCATCACTGAAATAAAATCCTGGCTTCAAATCAACTTCCTCAAACTTAACTGTGATAAATCTGAAATAATCATCATTGGCCCAAAAACGCTCACCAAGTCCACCCATAACTTTGCCCTCAACATCGACGGTTTCCCAGTGTCCACCTCCCCTCACATCCGGAATCTTGGCATCATCTTTGACCAAACCCTCTCCTTCGACAAATACACTAAACAGATCACAAAGACAGCCTTCTTCCACCTGAAAAACATCGCCCGTCTCCGTCCATCCCTCTCCTCTGTGGCTGCAGAAACCCTCATCCACGCCTTCATCACTTCCCGTCTGGACTACTGCAATAGCCTCCTTTATGGTTCACCCTCAACAATCACCAATAAACTCCAATACATTCAGAACTCCGCTGCCCGTCTACTCACCCATTCCCGGACCCGTGACCACATCACCCCCGTCCTTTACAAGCTTCACTGGCTCCCCATCTCCCAGAGAATCCAGTACAAAATCCTCCTCTTGACCTACAAAGCCCTCCATAACCTGGCCCCATCCTACCTGGCTGACCTCCTCTCCAGACACACTCCCACCCGCAACCTCCGCTCTGCTGGTACCAACCTCCTGACCCCCCCCATCCGGACCAAATTTAGATCCTGGGGGGACAGGGCCTTCTCCATCGCTGCTCCCACCCTCTGGAACTCGCTACCTCACACCATCAGAGACTCCTCCTCACTCACCACATTCAAAACATCACTCAAGACCCACCTGTTCAACACTGCATTCAACATTTAACCCACAGCATCTAACCCCTGACTATCTCCTCTCCTTCTCCCTCCTTTGTGCTTTGAATATTTCCCTATTGATTCTTCTTTTTTTGCAATTGTCTTTATGTTTTGCTATGCGTTATGTTTTGCACTCTGTCAAAGCGTCTTTGGGCTTCCTGAAAAGCGCTATATAAAATAAATGCATTATTATTATTATTATTATTATATTAGTGTGGAAAAACCACTTTTCGCACTTGTGTTAGTGTTGAAAAACCACTTTTCGCACTTGTGTTAGTGTTGAAAAACCAATTTCGCACTTGTGTTAGTGTTGAAAAACCACTTTTCGCACTTGTGTTGGTGCAGGAAACCACTTTTGCACTTGTCTTAGTGTGGAAAAAACACTTTTTGCACTTGTGATAGTGTTGAAAAACCAATTTCGCACTTGTGTTAGTGTTGAAAAACCACTTTTCGCACTTGTGTTGGTGCAGGAAACCACTTTTGCACTTGTATTAGTGTGGAAAAAACACTTTTTGCACTTGTGATAGTGTTGAAAAACCACTTTTCGCACTTGTGTTAGTGTTGAAAAACCACTTTTCGCATTTGTGTTGGTGCAGGAAACCACTTTTGCACTTGTATTAGTGTCGAAAAACCACTTTTCGCACTTGTGTTAGTGTTGAAAAACCACTTTTCGCACTTGTGTTAGTGTTGAAAAACCACTTTTCGCACTTGTGTTGGTCCAGGAAACCACTTTTGCACTTGTATTAGTGTGGAAAAAACACTTTTTGCACTTGTGATAGTGTTGAAAAACCACTTTTCGCACTTGTGTTAGTGTTGAAAAACCACTTTTCGCACTTGTGTTGGTGCAGGAAACCACTTTTGCACTTGTATTAGTGTAGAAAAACCACTTTTCGCACTTGTGTTAGTGTTGAAAAACCATTTTTCGCACTTGTGTTAGTGTTGAAAAACCACTTTTCGCACTTGTGTTGGTGCAGGAAACCACTTTTGCACTTGTATTAGTGTGGAAAAAACACTTTTTGCACTTGTGATAGTGTTGAAAAACCACTTTTCGCACTTGTGTTAGTGTTGAAAAACCACTTTTCGCACTTGTGTTGGTGCAGGAAACCACTTTTGCACTTGTATTAGTGTGGAAAAACCACTTTTCGCACTTGTGTTAGTGTTGAAAAACCACTTTTCGCACTTGTGTTAGTGTTGAAAAACCACTTTTCGCACTTGTGTTAGTGTTGAAAAACCACTTTTTGCACTTGTGTTGGTGCAGGAAACCACTTTTGCACTTGTGTTAGTGTGGAAAAAACACGTTTTGCACTTGTGATAGTGTTGAAAAACCACTTTTCGCACTTGTGTTAGTGTTGAAAAACCACTTTTCGCACTTGTGTTGGTGCAGGAAACCACTTTTGCACTTGTATTAGTGTGGAAAAAACACTTTTTGCACTTGTGATAGTGTTGAAAAACCACTTTTCGCACTTGTGTTAGTGTTGAAAAACCACTTTTCGCACTTGTGTTGGTGCAGGAAACCACTTTTGCACTTGTATTAGTGTGGAAAAAACACTTTTTGCACTTGTGATAGTGTTGAAAAACCACTTTTCGCACTTGTGTTAGTGTTGAAAAACCACTTTTCGCATTTGTGTTGGTGCAGGAAACCACTTTTGCACTTGTATTAGTGTCGAAAAACCACTTTTCGCACTTGTGTTGGTGCAGGAAACCACTTTTGCACTTGTCTTAGTGTGGAAAAAACACTTTTTGCACTTGTGATAGTGTTGAAAAACCAATTTCGCACTTGTGTTAGTGTTGAAAAACCACTTTTCGCACTTGTGTTGGTGCAGGAAACCACTTTTGCACTTGTATTAGTGTGGAAAAAACACTTTTTGCACTTGTGATAGTGTTGAAAAACCACTTTTCGCACTTGTGTTAGTGTTGAAAAACCACTTTTCGCATTTGTGTTGGTGCAGGAAACCACTTTTGCACTTGTATTAGTGTCGAAAAACCACTTTTCGCACTTGTGTTAGTGTTGAAGAACCACTTTTTGCACTTGTGTTAGTGTTGAAAAACCACTTTTCGCACTTGTGTTGGTGCAGGAAACCACTTTTGCACTTGTATTAGTGTGGAAAAAACACTTTTCTCACTTGTTTTAGTGTTGAAAAACCACTTTTCGCACTTGTGTTAGTGTTGAAAAACCACTTTTCGCACTTCTGTTGGTGCAGGAAACCACTTTTGCACTTGTATTAGTGTGGAAAAAACACTTTTCGCACTTGTGTTAGTGTTGAAAAACCACTTTTCGCACTTGTGTTAGTGTTGAAAAAACACTTTTCGCACTTGTGTTGGTGCAGGAAACCACTTTTGCACTTGTATTAGTGTGGAAAAACCACTTTTCGCACTTGTGTTAGTGTTGAAAAACCACTTTTCGCACTTGTGTTAGTGTTGAAAAACCACTTTTCGCACTTGTGTTGGTCCAGGAAACCACTTTTGCACTTGTATTAGTGTGGAAAAAACACTTTTTGCACTTGTGATAGTGTTGAAAAACCACTTTTCGCACTTGTGTTAGTGTTGAAAAACCATTTTTCGCACTTGTGTTGGTGCAGGAAACCACTTTTGCACTTGTATTAGTGTAGAAAAACCACTTTTCGCACTTGTGTTAGTGTTGAAAAACCATTTTTCGCACTTGTGTTAGTGTTGAAAAACCACTTTTCGCACTTGTGTTGGTGCAGGAAACCACTTTTGCACTTGTATTAGTGTGGAAAAAACACTTTTTGCACTTGTGATAGTGTTGAAAAACCACTTTTCGCACTTGTGTTAGTGTTGAAAAACCACTTTTCGCATTTGTGTTGGTGCAGGAAACCACTTTTGCACTTGTATTAGTGTCGAAAAACCACTTTTCGCACTTGTGTTAGTGTTGAAGAACCACTTTTTGCACTTGTGTTAGTGTTGAAAAACCACTTTTCGCACTTGTGTTGGTGCAGGAAACCACTTTTGCACTTGTATTAGTGTGGAAAAAACACTTTTCTCACTTGTTTTAGTGTTGAAAAACCACTTTTCGCACTTGTGTTAGTGTTGAAAAACCACTTTTCGCACTTCTGTTGGTGCAGGAAACCACTTTTGCACTTGTATTAGTGTGGAAAAAACACTTTTCGCACTTGTGTTAGTGTTGAAAAACCACTTTTCGCACTTGTGTTAGTGTTGAAAAAACACTTTTCGCACTTGTGTTGGTGCAGGAAACCACTTTTGCACTTGTATTAGTGTGGAAAAACCACTTTTCGCACTTGTGTTAGTGTTGAAAAACCACTTTTCGCACTTGTGTTAGTGTTGAAAAACCACTTTTCGCACTTGTGTTGGTCCAGGAAACCACTTTTGCACTTGTATTAGTGTGGAAAAAACACTTTTTGCACTTGTGATAGTGTTGAAAAACCACTTTTCGCACTTGTGTTAGTGTTGAAAAACCATTTTTCGCACTTGTGTTGGTGCAGGAAACCACTTTTGCACTTGTATTAGTGTAGAAAAACCACTTTTCGCACTTGTGTTAGTGTTGAAAAACCATTTTTCGCACTTGTGTTAGTGTTGAAAAACCACTTTCCGCACTTGTGTTGGTGCAGGAAACCACTTTTGCACTTGTATTAGTGTGGAAAAAACACTTTTTGCACTTGTGATAGTGTTGAAAAACCACTTTTCGCACTTGTGTTAGTGTTGAAAAACCACTTTTCGCACTTGTGTTGGTGCAGGAAACCACTTTTGCACTTGTATTAGTGTGGAAAAACCACTTTTCGCACTTGTGTTAGTGTTGAAAAACCACTTTTCGCACTTGTGTTAGTGTTGAAAAACCACTTTTCGCACTTGTGTTAGTGTTGAAAAACCACTTTTTGCACTTGTGTTGGTGCAGGAAACCACTTTTGCACTTGTATTAGTGTCGAAAAACCACTTTTCGCACTTGTGTTAGTGTTGAAGAACCACTTTTTGCACTTGTGTTAGTGTTGAAAAACCACTTTTCGCACTTGTGTTGGTGCAGGAAACCACTTTTGCACTTGTATTAGTGTGGAAAAAACACTTTTCTCACTTGTTTTAGTGTTGAAAAACCACTTTTCGCACTTGTGTTAGTGTTGAAAAACCACTTTTCGCACTTGTGTTGGTGCAGGAAACCACTTTTGCACTTGTATTAGTGTGGAAAAAACACTTTTTGCACTTGTGATAGTGTTGAAAAACCACTTTTCGCACTTGTGTTAGTGTTGAAAAACCACTTTTCGCACTTGTGTTAGTGTTGAAAAACCACTTTTCGCACTTGTGTTAGTGTTGAAAAACCACTTTTCGCACTTGTGTTGGTGTTGAAAAACCACTTTTTCACTTGTATTAGTGTGAAAAAAACACTTTTCGCACTTGTGTTAGTGATGAAAAACCACTTTTCGCACTTGTGTTAGTGTTGAAAAAACACTTTTCACACTTGTGTTGGTGCAGGAAACCACTTTTGCACTTGTATTAGTGTGGAAAAAACACTTTTTGCACTTGTGATAGTGTTGAAAAACCACTTTTCGCACTTGTGTTAGTGTTGAAAAACCACTTTTCGCACTTGTGTTAGTGTTGAAAAACCACTTTTCGCACTTGTGTTAGTGTTGAAAAACCACTTTTCGCACTTGTGTTGGTGTTGAAAAACCACTTTTGCACTTGTATTAGTGTGGAAAAAACACTTTTCGCACTTGTGTTAGTGTTGAAAAAACACTTTTCGCACTTGTGTTGGTGCAGGAAACCACTTTTGCACTTGTATTAGTGTGGAAAAAACACTTTTTGCACTTGTGATAGTGTTGAAAAACCACTTTTCGCACTTGTGTTAGTGTTGAAAAGCCACTTTTCGCACTTGTCTTCGTGCAGGAAACCACTTTTGCACTTATATCACCGTGGCTCCGGTCGTAAGTTTGTTTATTTACAATCAGGTCACTCCATCCCCATCCTCTGGTCGGCTCAGCGCACTCCCACTCATCGTCCCAACACACCTGGTCACAACAACGCACAAAATCGCACCTCCTGTCTGCGAACCCTGGCCAAATCACCTGGATTCATACCCGCCGTACAAAACAACATCAAGCTCACCCTGTTCAATACCCGGTCCCTCAACAACAAATGCCTCATCCTGAACGACTACATCCTGGAAAATAAACTGGACTTTCTCTGTCTCACTGAGACCTGGCAACAACCACTGGACTACTACACGCTCAACCTCACCACACCCAATGGATATTCTTACATCAATAAACCACGCTCGGAGGGCCGAGGTGGTGGAATTGCCGTTATTCACCGACAAGACATCAAGACCAACCTCATCTCCATCTCATCTGCTCCATCATTTGAACACCTGGCTTTTAAACTCTCTGGTCACACACAGTCAGTCATGGCTGTTGTCTACCGCCCTCCCAAACCACACCCATCATTCCTGTCTGACTTCTCCTACTTTCTGACCCAGCTATGTTCCCTCTCCCCCTCAATCCTCCTCCTTGGTGATTTCAATATCCACATGGACTCCACTGACTCCACGCTAACCACTGACTTCACTGATTTACTCACCTGCTTTAACCTCACTCAACATGTCAACTTTCCTACCCATAACCGTGGTCACATTTTGGACCTTGTCTGCTCTACTGGACTAATTTTGCACCATCTCTCTGGCTCCGACCTCACTCTCTCTGACCACCTAGCCATCACTCTGACCATCAACATCCCCACCCCAGCACCAAGGCATTATCGCACTATCAACTTCCGTAAGCTAAACGCTTTTTCACCTGCCTCATTCTCATCGACCCTCTCTGAAAAAATGTCCACTTCTCCCTTCGTTGACCTCCACACCCCTTCTGACCTCACTGACTACTACAACCACACTCTCTCTTCCTGCCTTGACCAAATTGCGCCTATAAAAACCAAAACAGTTTCTTTCACCCATTCTGCTCCCTGGTTTACCCCTGAGCTCCGCCTAATGAAAACTCGTGCTCGCCAACTTGAAAGACTCCGCAATAAAACAGGTCTCACAGTTCACTCCCAGGCCTACAAGGACCACATACAACACTATAAAGATGCCCTCTCCCGCGCCCGCTCCGCCTACTACTCTCAAATTATCCACTCTGGCTCCGGAAACCCAAAAGCACTCTTCTCTACAATAAACAAACTCCTCAGCCCCCTGAACACCACCACCCAGTCATTCACAATAGACAACTGCATCTCCTTCCTTTCATTCTTCCAACGCAAAATTGAAAACATCTACAACAGCTTGACCACCGCCGCACCCGCTCCCCCTCAAACCACCTGCCCCCCCCTTATCCTGCCATCCCCTGTCTCAATTCTCCCCAGTCTCCCCTACTGACCTCTCTGAACTCCTCATCGGAATGAAAACTGCCACCTGCACTCTTGACCCCATCCCCTCCAGCTTTGTCAAGGCCTCCCTTCCTGCTCTTTCTCCACTTATCATTGCAACAATAAACTCCTCCCTGTCTACAGGCATCGTCCCACCATCCCTCAAAATTGCTGCTGTTACCCCCATTCTGAAAAAACCTGGACTAAACCCTGACACCCTAAATAACTTCAGACCCATCTCCAACCTACCCTTTCTGTCAAAGGTTTTGGAACGCGCTGTAGCCACTCAACTCAAGCATCACCTCTCTGCCAATAACCTGTATGAAACATTCCAATCCGGATTCCGGTCCAACCACAGTACTGAAACTGCTCTCCTCAAAATCACCAACGACCTTCTCCTCTCCTCTGATGCTGGCAACCTCAACATTCTCATCCTCCTCGACCTCAGCGCTGCCTTTGACACCATCGATCACACCATCCTCCTCACCCGACTTGAAACCACCTTTAACATTACCGGCACTGCCCTCCCTTGGATTAAATCATACCTCTCTGACAGACGTCAGTTCATCTCCATCAATAACTGCAAATCCCCCACTGCTCCCCTCCCCCAAGGTGTCCCCCAAGGTTCAGTTCTTGGCCCCCTCCTCTTTATCCTTTACCTGTCCCCCCTCGGTCACTTAATCCGCCGTCATGGTCTCCAATTCCACTGCTTCGCCGATGACATCCAGCTTTTCATCTCCACCAAGTCCATCTCCACCGCCACCCACTCTATCCTGACAAACTGCATCACTGAAATAAAATCCTGGCTTCAAATCAACTTCCTCAAACTTAACTGTGATAAATCTGAAATAATCATCATTGGCCCAAAAACGCTCACCAAGTCCACCCATAACTTTGCCCTCAACATCGACGGTTTCCCAGTGTCCACCTCCCCTCACATCCGGAATCTTGGCATCATCTTTGACCAAACCCTCTCCTTCGACAAATACACTAAACAGATCACAAAGACAGCCTTCTTCCACCTGAAAAACATCGCCCGTCTCCGTCCATCCCTCTCCTCTGTGGCTGCAGAAACCCTCATCCACGCCTTCATCACTTCCCGTCTGGACTACTGCAATAGCCTCCTTTATGGTTCACCCTCAACAATCACCAATAAACTCCAATACATTCAGAACTCCGCTGCCCGTCTACTCACCCATTCCCGGACCCGTGACCACATCACCCCCGTCCTTTACAAGCTTCACTGGCTCCCCATCTCCCAGAGAATCCAGTACAAAATCCTCCTCTTGACCTACAAAGCCCTCCATAACCTGGCCCCATCCTACCTGGCTGACCTCCTCTCCAGACACACTCCCACCCGCAACCTCCGCTCTGCTGGTACCAACCTCCTGACCCCCCCCATCCGGACCAAATTTAGATCCTGGGGGGACAGGGCCTTCTCCATCGCTGCTCCCACCCTCTGGAACTCGCTACCTCACACCATCAGAGACTCCTCCTCACTCACCACATTCAAAACATCACTCAAGACCCACCTGTTCAACACTGCATTCAACATTTAACCCACAGCATCTAACCCCTGACTATCTCCTCTCCTTCTCCCTCCTTTGTGCTTTGAATATTTCCCTATTGATTCTTCTTTTTTTGCAATTGTCTTTATGTTTTGCTATGCGTTATGTTTTGCACTCTGTCAAAGCGTCTTTGGGCTTCCTGAAAAGCGCTATATAAAATAAATGCATTATTATTATTATTATTATTATATTAGTGTGGAAAAACCACTTTTCGCACTTGTGTTAGTGTTGAAAAACCACTTTTCGCACTTGTGTTAGTGTTGAAAAACCAATTTCGCACTTGTGTTAGTGTTGAAAAACCACTTTTCGCACTTGTGTTGGTGCAGGAAACCACTTTTGCACTTGTCTTAGTGTGGAAAAAACACTTTTTGCACTTGTGATAGTGTTGAAAAACCAATTTCGCACTTGTGTTAGTGTTGAAAAACCACTTTTCGCACTTGTGTTGGTGCAGGAAACCACTTTTGCACTTGTATTAGTGTGGAAAAAACACTTTTTGCACTTGTGATAGTGTTGAAAAACCACTTTTCGCACTTGTGTTAGTGTTGAAAAACCACTTTTCGCATTTGTGTTGGTGCAGGAAACCACTTTTGCACTTGTATTAGTGTCGAAAAACCACTTTTCGCACTTGTGTTAGTGTTGAAGAACCACTTTTTGCACTTGTGTTAGTGTTGAAAAACCACTTTTCGCACTTGTGTTGGTGCAGGAAACCACTTTTGCACTTGTATTAGTGTGGAAAAAACACTTTTCTCACTTGTTTTAGTGTTGAAAAACCACTTTTCGCACTTGTGTTAGTGTTGAAAAACCACTTTTCGCACTTCTGTTGGTGCAGGAAACCACTTTTGCACTTGTATTAGTGTGGAAAAAACACTTTTCGCACTTGTGTTAGTGTTGAAAAACCACTTTTCGCACTTGTGTTAGTGTTGAAAAAACACTTTTCGCACTTGTGTTGGTGCAGGAAACCACTTTTGCACTTGTATTAGTGTGGAAAAACCACTTTTCGCACTTGTGTTAGTGTTGAAAAACCACTTTTCGCACTTGTGTTAGTGTTGAAAAACCACTTTTCGCACTTGTGTTGGTCCAGGAAACCACTTTTGCACTTGTATTAGTGTGGAAAAAACACTTTTTGCACTTGTGATAGTGTTGAAAAACCACTTTTCGCACTTGTGTTAGTGTTGAAAAACCACTTTTCGCACTTGTGTTGGTGCAGGAAACCACTTTTGCACTTGTATTAGTGTAGAAAAACCACTTTTCGCACTTGTGTTAGTGTTGAAAAACCATTTTTCGCACTTGTGTTAGTGTTGAAAAACCACTTTTCGCACTTGTGTTGGTGCAGGAAACCACTTTTGCACTTGTATTAGTGTGGAAAAAACACTTTTTGCACTTGTGATAGTGTTGAAAAACCACTTTTCGCACTTGTGTTAGTGTTGAAAAACCACTTTTCGCACTTGTGTTGGTGCAGGAAACCACTTTTGCACTTGTATTAGTGTGGAAAAACCACTTTTCGCACTTGTGTTAGTGTTGAAAAACCACTTTTCGCACTTGTGTTAGTGTTGAAAAACCACTTTTCGCACTTGTGTTAGTGTTGAAAAACCACTTTTTGCACTTGTGTTGGTGCAGGAAACCACTTTTGCACTTGTGTTAGTGTGGAAAAAACACGTTTTGCACTTGTGATAGTGTTGAAAAACCACTTTTCGCACTTGTGTTAGTGTTGAAAAACCACTTTTCGCACTTGTGTTGGTGCAGGAAACCACTTTTGCACTTGTATTAGTGTGGAAAAAACACTTTTTGCACTTGTGATAGTGTTGAAAAACCACTTTTCGCACTTGTGTTAGTGTTGAAAAACCACTTTTCGCACTTGTGTTGGTGCAGGAAACCACTTTTGCACTTGTATTAGTGTGGAAAAAACACTTTTTGCACTTGTGATAGTGTTGAAAAACCACTTTTCGCACTTGTGTTAGTGTTGAAAAACCACTTTTCGCATTTGTGTTGGTGCAGGAAACCACTTTTGCACTTGTATTAGTGTCGAAAAACCACTTTTCGCACTTGTGTTGGTGCAGGAAACCACTTTTGCACTTGTCTTAGTGTGGAAAAAACACTTTTTGCACTTGTGATAGTGTTGAAAAACCAATTTCGCACTTGTGTTAGTGTTGAAAAACCACTTTTCGCACTTGTGTTGGTGCAGGAAACCACTTTTGCACTTGTATTAGTGTGGAAAAAACACTTTTTGCACTTGTGATAGTGTTGAAAAACCACTTTTCGCACTTGTGTTAGTGTTGAAAAACCACTTTTCGCATTTGTGTTGGTGCAGGAAACCACTTTTGCACTTGTATTAGTGTCGAAAAACCACTTTTCGCACTTGTGTTAGTGTTGAAGAACCACTTTTTGCACTTGTGTTAGTGTTGAAAAACCACTTTTCGCACTTGTGTTGGTGCAGGAAACCACTTTTGCACTTGTATTAGTGTGGAAAAAACACTTTTCTCACTTGTTTTAGTGTTGAAAAACCACTTTTCGCACTTGTGTTAGTGTTGAAAAACCACTTTTCGCACTTCTGTTGGTGCAGGAAACCACTTTTGCACTTGTATTAGTGTGGAAAAAACACTTTTCGCACTTGTGTTAGTGTTGAAAAACCACTTTTCGCACTTGTGTTAGTGTTGAAAAAACACTTTTCGCACTTGTGTTGGTGCAGGAAACCACTTTTGCACTTGTATTAGTGTGGAAAAACCACTTTTCGCACTTGTGTTAGTGTTGAAAAACCACTTTTCGCACTTGTGTTAGTGTTGAAAAACCACTTTTCGCACTTGTGTTGGTCCAGGAAACCACTTTTGCACTTGTATTAGTGTGGAAAAAACACTTTTTGCACTTGTGATAGTGTTGAAAAACCACTTTTCGCACTTGTGTTAGTGTTGAAAAACCATTTTTCGCACTTGTGTTGGTGCAGGAAACCACTTTTGCACTTGTATTAGTGTAGAAAAACCACTTTTCGCACTTGTGTTAGTGTTGAAAAACCATTTTTCGCACTTGTGTTAGTGTTGAAAAACCACTTTTCGCACTTGTGTTGGTGCAGGAAACCACTTTTGCACTTGTATTAGTGTGGAAAAAACACTTTTTGCACTTGTGATAGTGTTGAAAAACCACTTTTCGCACTTGTGTTAGTGTTGAAAAACCACTTTTCGCATTTGTGTTGGTGCAGGAAACCACTTTTGCACTTGTATTAGTGTCGAAAAACCACTTTTCGCACTTGTGTTAGTGTTGAAGAACCACTTTTTGCACTTGTGTTAGTGTTGAAAAACCACTTTTCGCACTTGTGTTGGTGCAGGAAACCACTTTTGCACTTGTATTAGTGTGGAAAAAACACTTTTCTCACTTGTTTTAGTGTTGAAAAACCACTTTTCGCACTTGTGTTAGTGTTGAAAAACCACTTTTCGCACTTCTGTTGGTGCAGGAAACCACTTTTGCACTTGTATTAGTGTGGAAAAAACACTTTTCGCACTTGTGTTAGTGTTGAAAAACCACTTTTCGCACTTGTGTTAGTGTTGAAAAAACACTTTTCGCACTTGTGTTGGTGCAGGAAACCACTTTTGCACTTGTATTAGTGTGGAAAAACCACTTTTCGCACTTGTGTTAGTGTTGAAAAACCACTTTTCGCACTTGTGTTAGTGTTGAAAAACCACTTTTCGCACTTGTGTTGGTCCAGGAAACCACTTTTGCACTTGTATTAGTGTGGAAAAAACACTTTTTGCACTTGTGATAGTGTTGAAAAACCACTTTTCGCACTTGTGTTAGTGTTGAAAAACCATTTTTCGCACTTGTGTTGGTGCAGGAAACCACTTTTGCACTTGTATTAGTGTAGAAAAACCACTTTTCGCACTTGTGTTAGTGTTGAAAAACCATTTTTCGCACTTGTGTTAGTGTTGAAAAACCACTTTCCGCACTTGTGTTGGTGCAGGAAACCACTTTTGCACTTGTATTAGTGTGGAAAAAACACTTTTTGCACTTGTGATAGTGTTGAAAAACCACTTTTCGCACTTGTGTTAGTGTTGAAAAACCACTTTTCGCACTTGTGTTGGTGCAGGAAACCACTTTTGCACTTGTATTAGTGTGGAAAAACCACTTTTCGCACTTGTGTTAGTGTTGAAAAACCACTTTTCGCACTTGTGTTAGTGTTGAAAAACCACTTTTCGCACTTGTGTTAGTGTTGAAAAACCACTTTTTGCACTTGTGTTGGTGCAGGAAACCACTTTTGCACTTGTATTAGTGTCGAAAAACCACTTTTCGCACTTGTGTTAGTGTTGAAGAACCACTTTTTGCACTTGTGTTAGTGTTGAAAAACCACTTTTCGCACTTGTGTTGGTGCAGGAAACCACTTTTGCACTTGTATTAGTGTGGAAAAAACACTTTTCTCACTTGTTTTAGTGTTGAAAAACCACTTTTCGCACTTGTGTTAGTGTTGAAAAACCACTTTTCGCACTTGTGTTGGTGCAGGAAACCACTTTTGCACTTGTATTAGTGTGGAAAAAACACTTTTTGCACTTGTGATAGTGTTGAAAAACCACTTTTCGCACTTGTGTTAGTGTTGAAAAACCACTTTTCGCACTTCTGTTGGTGCAGGAAACCACTTTTGCACTTGTATTAGTGTGGAAAAAACACTTTTCGCACTTGTGTTAGTGTTGAAAAACCACTTTTCGCACTTGTGTTAGTGTTGAAAAAACACTTTTCGCACTTGTGTTGGTGCAGGAAACCACTTTTGCACTTGTATTAGTGTGGAAAAACCACTTTTCGCACTTGTGTTAGTGTTGAAAAACCACTTTTCGCACTTGTGTTAGTGTTGAAAAACCACTTTTCGCACTTGTGTTGGTCCAGGAAACCACTTTTGCACTTGTATTAGTGTGGAAAAAACACTTTTTGCACTTGTGATAGTGTTGAAAAACCACTTTTCGCACTTGTGTTAGTGTTGAAAAACCATTTTTCGCACTTGTGTTGGTGCAGGAAACCACTTTTGCACTTGTATTAGTGTAGAAAAACCACTTTTCGCACTTGTGTTAGTGTTGAAAAACCATTTTTCGCACTTGTGTTAGTGTTGAAAAACCACTTTTCGCACTTGTGTTGGTGCAGGAAACCACTTTTGCACTTGTATTAGTGTGGAAAAAACACTTTTTGCACTTGTGATAGTGTTGAAAAACCACTTTTCGCACTTGTGTTAGTGTTGAAAAACCACTTTTCGCATTTGTGTTGGTGCAGGAAACCACTTTTGCACTTGTATTAGTGTCGAAAAACCACTTTTCGCACTTGTGTTAGTGTTGAAGAACCACTTTTTGCACTTGTGTTAGTGTTGAAAAACCACTTTTCGCACTTGTGTTGGTGCAGGAAACCACTTTTGCACTTGTATTAGTGTGGAAAAAACACTTTTCTCACTTGTTTTAGTGTTGAAAAACCACTTTTCGCACTTGTGTTAGTGTTGAAAAACCACTTTTCGCACTTCTGTTGGTGCAGGAAACCACTTTTGCACTTGTATTAGTGTGGAAAAAACACTTTTCGCACTTGTGTTAGTGTTGAAAAACCACTTTTCGCACTTGTGTTAGTGTTGAAAAAACACTTTTCGCACTTGTGTTGGTGCAGGAAACCACTTTTGCACTTGTATTAGTGTGGAAAAACCACTTTTCGCACTTGTGTTAGTGTTGAAAAACCACTTTTCGCACTTGTGTTAGTGTTGAAAAACCACTTTTCGCACTTGTGTTGGTCCAGGAAACCACTTTTGCACTTGTATTAGTGTGGAAAAAACACTTTTTGCACTTGTGATAGTGTTGAAAAACCACTTTTCGCACTTGTGTTAGTGTTGAAAAACCATTTTTCGCACTTGTGTTGGTGCAGGAAACCACTTTTGCACTTGTATTAGTGTAGAAAAACCACTTTTCGCACTTGTGTTAGTGTTGAAAAACCATTTTTCGCACTTGTGTTAGTGTTGAAAAACCACTTTCCGCACTTGTGTTGGTGCAGGAAACCACTTTTGCACTTGTATTAGTGTGGAAAAAACACTTTTTGCACTTGTGATAGTGTTGAAAAACCACTTTTCGCACTTGTGTTAGTGTTGAAAAACCACTTTTCGCACTTGTGTTGGTGCAGGAAACCACTTTTGCACTTGTATTAGTGTGGAAAAACCACTTTTCGCACTTGTGTTAGTGTTGAAAAACCACTTTTCGCACTTGTGTTAGTGTTGAAAAACCACTTTTCGCACTTGTGTTAGTGTTGAAAAACCACTTTTTGCACTTGTGTTGGTGCAGGAAACCACTTTTGCACTTGTATTAGTGTCGAAAAACCACTTTTCGCACTTGTGTTAGTGTTGAAGAACCACTTTTTGCACTTGTGTTAGTGTTGAAAAACCACTTTTCGCACTTGTGTTGGTGCAGGAAACCACTTTTGCACTTGTATTAGTGTGGAAAAAACACTTTTCTCACTTGTTTTAGTGTTGAAAAACCACTTTTCGCACTTGTGTTAGTGTTGAAAAACCACTTTTCGCACTTGTGTTGGTGCAGGAAACCACTTTTGCACTTGTATTAGTGTGGAAAAAACACTTTTTGCACTTGTGATAGTGTTGAAAAACCACTTTTCGCACTTGTGTTAGTGTTGAAAAACCACTTTTCGCACTTGTGTTAGTGTTGAAAAACCACTTTTCGCACTTGTGTTAGTGTTGAAAAACCACTTTTCGCACTTGTGTTGGTGTTGAAAAACCACTTTTTCACTTGTATTAGTGTGAAAAAAACACTTTTCGCACTTGTGTTAGTGATGAAAAACCACTTTTCGCACTTGTGTTAGTGTTGAAAAAACACTTTTCACACTTGTGTTGGTGCAGGAAACCACTTTTGCACTTGTATTAGTGTGGAAAAAACACTTTTTGCACTTGTGATAGTGTTGAAAAACCACTTTTCGCACTTGTGTTAGTGTTGAAAAACCACTTTTCGCACTTGTGTTAGTGTTGAAAAACCACTTTTCGCACTTGTGTTAGTGTTGAAAAACCACTTTTCGCACTTGTGTTGGTGTTGAAAAACCACTTTTGCACTTGTATTAGTGTGGAAAAAACACTTTTCGCACTTGTGTTAGTGTTGAAAAAACACTTTTCGCACTTGTGTTGGTGCAGGAAACCACTTTTGCACTTGTATTAGTGTGGAAAAAACACTTTTTGCACTTGTGATAGTGTTGAAAAACCACTTTTCGCACTTGTGTTAGTGTTGAAAAGCCACTTTTCGCACTTGTCTTCGTGCAGGAAACCACTTTTGCACTTATATCACCGTGGCTCCGGTCGTAAGTTTGTTTATTTACAATCAGGTCACTCCATCCCCATCCTCTGGTCGGCTCAGCGCACTCCCACTCATCGTCCCAACACACCTGGTCACAACAACGCACAAAATCGCACCTCCTGTCTGCGAACCCTGGCCAAATCACCTGGATTCATACCCGCCGTACAAAACAACATCAAGCTCACCCGGTTCAATACCCGGTCCCTCAACAACAAATGCCTCATCCTGAACGACTACATCCTGGAAAATAAACTGGACTTTCTCTGTCTCACTGAGACCTGGCAACAACCACTGGACTACTACACGCTCAACCTCACCACACCCAATGGATATTCTTACATCAATAAACCACGCTCGGAGGGCCGAGGTGGTGGAATTGCCGTTATTCACCGACAAGACATCAAGACCAACCTCATCTCCATCTCATCTGCTCCATCATTTGAACACCTGGCTTTTAAACTCTCTGGTCACACACAGTCAGTCATGGCTGTTGTCTACCGCCCTCCCAAACCACACCCATCATTCCTGTCTGACTTCTCCTACTTTCTGACCCAGCTATGTTCCCTCTCCCCCTCAATCCTCCTCCTTGGTGATTTCAATATCCACATGGACTCCACTGACTCCACGCTAACCACTGACTTCACTGATTTACTCACCTGCTTTAACCTCACTCAACATGTCAACTTTCCTACCCATAACCGTGGTCACATTTTGGACCTTGTCTGCTCTACTGGACTAATTTTGCACCATCTCTCTGGCTCCGACCTCACTCTCTCTGACCACCTAGCCATCACTCTGACCATCAACATCCCCACCCCAGCACCAAGGCATTATCGCACTATCAACTTCCGTAAGCTAAACGCTTTTTCACCTGCCTCATTCTCATCGACCCTCTCTGAAAAAATGTCCACTTCTCCCTTCGTTGACCTCCACACCCCTTCTGACCTCACTGACTACTACAACCACACTCTCTCTTCCTGCCTTGACCAAATTGCGCCTATAAAAACCAAAACAGTTTCTTTCACCCATTCTGCTCCCTGGTTTACCCCTGAGCTCCGCCTAATGAAAACTCGTGCTCGCCAACTTGAAAGACTCCGCAATAAAACAGGTCTCACAGTTCACTCCCAGGCCTACAAGGACCACATACAACACTATAAAGATGCCCTCTCCCGCGCCCGCTCCGCCTACTACTCTCAAATTATCCACTCTGGCTCCGGAAACCCAAAAGCACTCTTCTCTACAATAAACAAACTCCTCAGCCCCCTGAACACCACCACCCAGTCATTCACAATAGACAACTGCATCTCCTTCCTTTCATTCTTCCAACGCAAAATTGAAAACATCTACAACAGCTTGACCACCGCCGCACCCGCTCCCCCTCAAACCACCTGCCCCCCCCCCTTATCCTGCCATCCCCTGTCTCAATTCTCCCCAGTCTCCCCTACTGACCTCTCTGAACTCCTCATCGGAATGAAAACTGCCACCTGCACTCTTGACCCCATCCCCTCCAGCTTTGTCAAGGCCTCCCTTCCTGCTCTTTCTCCACTTATCATTGCAACAATAAACTCCTCCCTGTCTACAGGCATCGTCCCACCATCCCTCAAAATTGCTGCTGTTACCCCCATTCTGAAAAAACCTGGACTAAACCCTGACACCCTAAATAACTTCAGACCCATCTCCAACCTACCCTTTCTGTCAAAGGTTTTGGAACGCGCTGTAGCCACTCAACTCAAGCATCACCTCTCTGCCAATAACCTGTATGAAACATTCCAATCCGGATTCCGGTCCAACCACAGTACTGAAACTGCTCTCCTCAAAATCACCAACGACCTTCTCCTCTCCTCTGATGCTGGCAACCTCAACATTCTCATCCTCCTCGACCTCAGCGCTGCCTTTGACACCATCGATCACACCATCCTCCTCACCCGACTTGAAACCACCTTTAACATTACCGGCACTGCCCTCCCTTGGATTAAATCATACCTCTCTGACAGACGTCAGTTCATCTCCATCAATAACTGCAAATCCCCCACTGCTCCCCTCCCCCAAGGTGTCCCCCAAGGTTCAGTTCTTGGCCCCCTCCTCTTTATCCTTTACCTGTCCCCCCTCGGTCACTTAATCCGCCGTCATGGTCTCCAATTCCACTGCTTCGCCGATGACATCCAGCTTTTCATCTCCACCAAGTCCATCTCCACCGCCACCCACTCTATCCTGACAAACTGCATCACTGAAATAAAATCCTGGCTTCAAATCAACTTCCTCAAACTTAACTGTGATAAATCTGAAATAATCATCATTGGCCCAAAAACGCTCACCAAGTCCACCCATAACTTTGCCCTCAACATCGACGGTTTCCCAGTGTCCACCTCCCCTCACATCCGGAATCTTGGCATCATCTTTGACCAAACCCTCTCCTTCGACAAATACACTAAACAGATCACAAAGACAGCCTTCTTCCACCTGAAAAACATCGCCCGTCTCCGTCCATCCCTCTCCTCTGTGGCTGCAGAAACCCTCATCCACGCCTTCATCACTTCCCGTCTGGACTACTGCAATAGCCTCCTTTATGGTTCACCCTCAACAATCACCAATAAACTCCAATACATTCAGAACTCCGCTGCCCGTCTACTCACCCATTCCCGGACCCGTGACCACATCACCCCCGTCCTTTACAAGCTTCACTGGCTCCCCATCTCCCAGAGAATCCAGTACAAAATCCTCCTCTTGACCTACAAAGCCCTCCATAACCTGGCCCCATCCTACCTGGCTGACCTCCTCTCCAGACACACTCCCACCCGCAACCTCCGCTCTGCTGGTACCAACCTCCTGACCCCCCCCATCCGGACCAAATTTAGATCCTGGGGGGACAGGGCCTTCTCCATCGCTGCTCCCACCCTCTGGAACTCGCTACCTCACACCATCAGAGACTCCTCCTCACTCACCACATTCAAAACATCACTCAAGACCCACCTGTTCAACACTGCATTCAACATTTAACCCACAGCATCTAACCCCTGACTATCTCCTCTCCTTCTCCCTCCTTTGTGCTTTGAATATTTCCCTATTGATTCTTCTTTTTTTGCAATTGTCTTTATGTTTTGCTATGCGTTATGTTTTGCACTCTGTCAAAGCGTCTTTGGGCTTCCTGAAAAGCGCTATATAAAATAAATGCATTATTATTATTATTATTATTATATTAGTGTGGAAAAACCACTTTTCGCACTTGTGTTAGTGTTGAAAAACCACTTTTCGCACTTGTGTTAGTGTTGAAAAACCAATTTCGCACTTGTGTTAGTGTTGAAAAACCACTTTTCGCACTTGTGTTGGTGCAGGAAACCACTTTTGCACTTGTCTTAGTGTGGAAAAAACACTTTTTGCACTTGTGATAGTGTTGAAAAACCAATTTCGCACTTGTGTTAGTGTTGAAAAACCACTTTTCGCACTTGTGTTGGTGCAGGAAACCACTTTTGCACTTGTATTAGTGTGGAAAAAACACTTTTTGCACTTGTGATAGTGTTGAAAAACCACTTTTCGCACTTGTGTTAGTGTTGAAAAACCACTTTTCGCATTTGTGTTGGTGCAGGAAACCACTTTTGCACTTGTATTAGTGTCGAAAAACCACTTTTCGCACTTGTGTTAGTGTTGAAGAACCACTTTTTGCACTTGTGTTAGTGTTGAAAAACCACTTTTCGCACTTGTGTTGGTGCAGGAAACCACTTTTGCACTTGTATTAGTGTGGAAAAAACACTTTTCTCACTTGTTTTAGTGTTGAAAAACCACTTTTCGCACTTGTGTTAGTGTTGAAAAACCACTTTTCGCACTTCTGTTGGTGCAGGAAACCACTTTTGCACTTGTATTAGTGTGGAAAAAACACTTTTCGCACTTGTGTTAGTGTTGAAAAACCACTTTTCGCACTTGTGTTAGTGTTGAAAAAACACTTTTCGCACTTGTGTTGGTGCAGGAAACCACTTTTGCACTTGTATTAGTGTGGAAAAACCACTTTTCGCACTTGTGTTAGTGTTGAAAAACCACTTTTCGCACTTGTGTTAGTGTTGAAAAACCACTTTTCGCACTTGTGTTGGTCCAGGAAACCACTTTTGCACTTGTATTAGTGTGGAAAAAACACTTTTTGCACTTGTGATAGTGTTGAAAAACCACTTTTCGCACTTGTGTTAGTGTTGAAAAACCACTTTTCGCACTTGTGTTGGTGCAGGAAACCACTTTTGCACTTGTATTAGTGTAGAAAAACCACTTTTCGCACTTGTGTTAGTGTTGAAAAACCATTTTTCGCACTTGTGTTAGTGTTGAAAAACCACTTTTCGCACTTGTGTTGGTGCAGGAAACCACTTTTGCACTTGTATTAGTGTGGAAAAAACACTTTTTGCACTTGTGATAGTGTTGAAAAACCACTTTTCGCACTTGTGTTAGTGTTGAAAAACCACTTTTCGCACTTGTGTTGGTGCAGGAAACCACTTTTGCACTTGTATTAGTGTGGAAAAACCACTTTTCGCACTTGTGTTAGTGTTGAAAAACCACTTTTCGCACTTGTGTTAGTGTTGAAAAACCACTTTTCGCACTTGTGTTAGTGTTGAAAAACCACTTTTTGCACTTGTGTTGGTGCAGGAAACCACTTTTGCACTTGTGTTAGTGTGGAAAAAACACGTTTTGCACTTGTGATAGTGTTGAAAAACCACTTTTCGCACTTGTGTTAGTGTTGAAAAACCACTTTTCGCACTTGTGTTGGTGCAGGAAACCACTTTTGCACTTGTATTAGTGTGGAAAAAACACTTTTTGCACTTGTGATAGTGTTGAAAAACCACTTTTCGCACTTGTGTTAGTGTTGAAAAACCACTTTTCGCACTTGTGTTGGTGCAGGAAACCACTTTTGCACTTGTATTAGTGTGGAAAAAACACTTTTTGCACTTGTGATAGTGTTGAAAAACCACTTTTCGCACTTGTGTTAGTGTTGAAAAACCACTTTTCGCATTTGTGTTGGTGCAGGAAACCACTTTTGCACTTGTATTAGTGTCGAAAAACCACTTTTCGCACTTGTGTTAGTGTTGAAGAACCACTTTTTGCACTTGTGTTAGTGTTGAAAAACCACTTTTCGCACTTGTGTTGGTGCAGGAAACCACTTTTGCACTTGTATTAGTGTGGAAAAAACACTTTTCTCACTTGTTTTAGTGTTGAAAAACCACTTTTCGCACTTGTGTTAGTGTTGAAAAACCACTTTTCGCACTTCTGTTGGTGCAGGAAACCACTTTTGCACTTGTATTAGTGTGGAAAAAACACTTTTCGCACTTGTGTTAGTGTTGAAAAACCACTTTTCGCACTTGTGTTAGTGTTGAAAAAACACTTTTCGCACTTGTGTTGGTGCAGGAAACCACTTTTGCACTTGTATTAGTGTGGAAAAACCACTTTTCGCACTTGTGTTAGTGTTGAAAAACCACTTTTCGCACTTGTGTTAGTGTTGAAAAACCACTTTTCGCACTTGTGTTGGTCCAGGAAACCACTTTTGCACTTGTATTAGTGTGGAAAAAACACTTTTTGCACTTGTGATAGTGTTGAAAAACCACTTTTCGCACTTGTGTTAGTGTTGAAAAACCACTTTTCGCACTTGTGTTGGTGCAGGAAACCACTTTTGCACTTGTATTAGTGTAGAAAAACCACTTTTCGCACTTGTGTTAGTGTTGAAAAACCATTTTTCGCACTTGTGTTAGTGTTGAAAAACCACTTTTCGCACTTGTGTTGGTGCAGGAAACCACTTTTGCACTTGTATTAGTGTGGAAAAAACACTTTTTGCACTTGTGATAGTGTTGAAAAACCACTTTTCGCACTTGTGTTAGTGTTGAAAAACCACTTTTCGCACTTGTGTTGGTGCAGGAAACCACTTCTGCACTTGTATTAGTGTGGAAAAACCACTTTTCGCACTTGTGTTAGTGTTGAAAAACCACTTTTCGCACTTGTGTTAGTGTTGAAAAACCACTTTTCGCACTTGTGTTAGTGTTGAAAAACCACTTTTTGCACTTGTGTTGGTGCAGGAAACCACTTTTGCACTTGTGTTAGTGTGGAAAAAACACGTTTTGCACTTGTGATAGTGTTGAAAAACCACTTTTCGCACTTGTGTTAGTGTTGAAAAACCACTTTTCGCACTTGTGTTGGTGCAGGAAACCACTTTTGCACTTGTATTAGTGTGGAAAAAACACTTTTTGCACTTGTGATAGTGTTGAAAAACCACTTTTTGCACTTGTGTTAGTGTTGAAAAACCACTTTTCGCACTTGTGTTGGTGCAGGAAACCACTTTTGCACTTGTATTAGTGTGGAAAAACCACTTTTCGCACTTGTGTTAGTGTTGAAAAACCACTTTTCGCACTTGTGTTAGTGTTGAAAAACCACTTTTCGCACTTGTGTTAGTGTTGAAAAACCACTTTTTGCACTTGTGTTGGTGCAGGAAACCACTTTTGCACTTGTGTTAGTGTGGAAAAAACACGTTTTGCACTTGTGATAGTGTTGAAAAACCACTTTTCGCACTTGTGTTAGTGTTGAAAAACCACTTTTCGCACTTGTGTTGGTGCAGGAAACCACTTTTGCACTTGTATTAGTGTGGAAAAAACACTTTTTGCACTTGTGATAGTGTTGAAAAACCACTTTTCGCACTTGTGTTAGTGTTGAAAAACCACTTTTCGCACTTGTGTTGGTGCAGGAAACCACTTTTGCACTTGTATTAGTGTGGAAAAACCACTTTTCGCACTTGTGTTAGTGTTGAAAAACCACTTTTCGCACTTGTGTTAGTGTTGAAAAACCACTTTTCGCACTTGTGTTAGTGTTGAAAAACCACTTTTTGCACTTGTGTTGGTGCAGGAAACCACTTTTGCACTTGTGTTAGTGTGGAAAAAACACGTTTTGCACTTGTGATAGTGTTGAAAAACCACTTTTCGCACTTGTGTTAGTGTTGAAAAACCACTTTTCGCACTTGTGTTGGTGCAGGAAACCACTTTTGCACTTGTATTAGTGTGGAAAAAACACTTTTTGCACTTGTGATAGTGTTGAAAAACCACTTTTCGCACTTGTGTTAGTGTTGAAAAACCACTTTTCGCACTTGTGTTGGTGCAGGAAACCACTTTTGCACTTGTATTAGTGTAGAAAAACCACTTTTCGCACTTGTGTTAGTGTTGAAAAACCATTTTTCGCACTTGTGTTGGTGCAGGAAACCACTTTTGCACTTGTATTAGTGTAGAAAAACCACTTTTCGCACTTGTGTTAGTGTTGAAAAACCACTTTTCGCACTTGTGTTGGTGCAGGAAACCACTTTTCGCACTTGTGTTAGTGTTGAAAAACCACTTTTCGCACTTGTGTTGGTGCAGGAAACCCCTTTTGCACTTGTATTAGTGTGGAAAAAACACTTTTCGCACTTGTGTTAGTGTTCAAAAACCACTTTTCGCACTTGTGTTGGTGCAGGAAACCACGTTTGCACTTGTATTAGTGTGGAAAAAACACTTTTTGCACTTGTGATAGTGTTGAAAAACCACTTTTCGCACTTGTGTTAGTGTTGAAAAACCACTTTTCGCACTTGTGTTAGTGTTGAAAAACCACTTTTCGCACTTGTGTTAGTGTTGAAAAACCACTTTTCGCACTTGTGTTGGTGTTGAAAAACCACTTTTTCACTTGTATTAGTGTGAAAAAAACACTTTTCGCACTTGTGTTAGTGATGAAAAACCACTTTTCGCACTTGTGTTAGTGTTGAAAAAACACTTTTCGCACTTGTGTTGGTGCAGGAAACCACTTTTGCACTTGTATTAGTGTGGAAAAAACACTTTTTGCACTTGTGATAGTGTTGAAAAACCACTTTTCACACTTGTGTTAGTGTTGAAAAACCACTTTTCGCACTTGTGTTAGTGTTGAAAAACCACTTTTCGCACTTGTGTTAGTGTTGAAAAACCACTTTTCGCACTTGTGTTGGTGTTGAAAAACCACTTTTGCACTTGTATTAGTGTGGAAAAAACACTTTTCGCACTTGTGTTAGTGTTGAAAAAACACTTTTCGCACTTGTGTTGGTGCAGGAAACCACTTTTGCACTTATATTAGTGTGGAAAAACCACTTTTCGCACTTGTGTTAGTGTTGAAAAACCACTTTTCGCACTTGTGTTAGTGTTGAAAAACCAATTTCGCACTTGTGTTAGTGTTGAAAAACCACTTTTCGCACTTGTGTTGGTGCAGGAAACCACTTTTGCACTTGTCTTAGTGTGGAAAAAACACTTTTTGCACTTGTGATAGTGTTGAAAAACCAATTTCGCACTTGTGTTAGTGTTGAAAAACCACTTTTCGCACTTGTGTTGGTGCAGGAAACCACTTTTGCACTTGTATTAGTGTGGAAAAAACACTTTTTGCACTTGTGATAGTGTTGAAAAACCACTTTTCGCACTTGTGTTAGTGTTGAAAAACCACTTTTCGCACTTGTGTTGGTGCAGGAAACCACTTTTGCACTTGTATTAGTGTCGAAAAACCACTTTTCGCACTTGTGTTAGTGTTGAAGAACCACTTTTTGCACTTGTGTTAGTGTTGAAAAACCACTTTTCGCACTTGTGTTGGTGCAGGAAACCACTTTTGCACTTGTATTAGTGTGGAAAAAACACTTTTCTCACTTGTTTTAGTGTTGAAAAACCACTTTTCGCACTTGTGTTAGTGTTGAAAAACCACTTTTCGCACTTGTGTTGGTGCAGGAAACCACTTTTGCACTTGTATTAGTGTGGAAAAAACACTTTTTGCACTTGTGATAGTGTTGAAAAACCACTTTTCGCACTTGTGTTAGTGTTGAAAAACCACTTTTCGCACTTGTGTTAGTGTTGAAAAAACACTTTTCGCACTTGTGTTAGTGTTGAAAAACCACTTTTCGCACTTGTGTTGGTGTTGAAAAACCACTTTTTCACTTGTATTAGTGTGAAAAAAACACTTTTCGCACTTGTGTTAGTGATGAAAAACCACTTTTCGCACTTGTGTTAGTGTTGAAAAAACACTTTTCGCACTTGTGTTGGTGCAGGAAACCACTTTTGCACTTGTATTAGTGTGGAAAAAACACTTTTTGCACTTGTGATAGTGTTGAAAAACCACTTTTCGCACTTGTGTTAGTGTTGAAAAACCACTTTTCGCACTTGTGTTAGTGTTGAAAAACCACTTTTCGCACTTGTGTTAGTGTTGAAAAACCACTTTTCGCACTTGTGTTGGTGTTGAAAAACCACTTTTGCACTTGTATTAGTGTGGAAAAAACACTTTTCGCACTTGTGTTAGTGTTGAAAAAACACTTTTCGCACTTGTGTTGGTGCAGGAAACCACTTTTGCACTTGTATTAGTGTGGAAAAAACACTTTTTGCACTTGTGATAGTGTTGAAAAACCACTTTTCGCACTTGTGTTAGTGTTGAAAAACCACTTTTCGCACTTGTGTTAGTGTTGAAAAACCACTTTTCGCACTTGTGTTAGTGTTGAAAAACCACTTTTCGCACTTGTGTTAGTGTTGAAAAACCACTTTTCGCACTTGTGTTAGTGTTGAAAAACCACTTTTTGCACTTGTGTTGGTGCAGGAAACCACTTTTGCACTTGTGTTAGTGTGGAAAAAACACGTTTTGCACTTGTGATAGTGTTGAAAAACCACTTTTCGCACTTGTGTTAGTGTTGAAAAACCACTTTTCGCACTTGTGTTGGTGCAGGAAACCACTTTTGCACTTGTATTAGTGTGGAAAAAACACTTTTTGCACTTGTGATAGTGTTGAAAAACCACTTTTCGCACTTGTGTTAGTGTTGAAAAACCACTTTTCGCACTTGTGTTGGTGGAGGAAACCACTTTTGCACTTGTATTAGTGTGGAAAAAACACTTTTTGCACTTGTGATAGTGTTGAAAAACCACTTTTCGCACTTGTGTTAGTGTTGAAAAACCACTTTTCGCATTTGTGTTGGTGCAGGAAACCACTTTTGCACTTGTATTAGTGTCGAAAAACCACTTTTCGCACTTGTGTTAGTGTTGAAGAACCACTTTTTGCACTTGTGTTAGTGTTGAAAAACCACTTTTCGCACTTGTGTTGGTGCAGGAAACCACTTTTGCACTTGTATTAGTGTGGAAAAAACACTTTTCTCACTTGTTTTAGTGTTGAAAAACCACTTTTCGCACTTGTGTTAGTGTTGAAAAACCACTTTTCGCACTTCTGTTGGTGCAGGAAACCACTTTTGCACTTGTATTAGTGTGGAAAAAACACTTTTCGCACTTGTGTTAGTGTTGAAAAACCACTTTTCGCACTTGTGTTAGTGTTGAAAAAACACTTTTCGCACTTGTGTTGGTGCAGGAAACCACTTTTGCACTTGTATTAGTGTGGAAAAACCACTTTTCGCACTTGTGTTAGTGTTGAAAAACCACTTTTCGCACTTGTGTTAGTGTTGAAAAACCACTTTTCGCACTTGTGTTGGTCCAGGAAACCACTTTTGCACTTGTATTAGTGTGGAAAAAACACTTTTTGCACTTGTGATAGTGTTGAAAAACCACTTTTCGCACTTGTGTTAGTGTTGAAAAACCACTTTTCGCACTTGTGTTGGTGCAGGAAACCACTTTTGCACTTGTATTAGTGTAGAAAAACCACTTTTCGCACTTGTGTTAGTGTTGAAAAACCATTTTTCGCACTTGTGTTAGTGTTGAAAAACCACTTTTCGCACTTGTGTTGGTGCAGGAAACCACTTTTGCACTTGTATTAGTGTGGAAAAAACACTTTTTGCACTTGTGATAGTGTTGAAAAACCACTTTTCGCACTTGTGTTAGTGTTGAAAAACCACTTTTCGCACTTGTGTTGGTGCAGGAAACCACTTTTGCACTTGTATTAGTGTGGAAAAACCACTTTTCGCACTTGTGTTAGTGTTGAAAAACCACTTTTCGCACTTGTGTTAGTGTTGAAAAACCACTTTTCGCACTTGTGTTAGTGTTGAAAAACCACTTTTTGCACTTGTGTTGGTGCAGGAAACCACTTTTGCACTTGTGTTAGTGTGGAAAAAACACGTTTTGCACTTGTGATAGTGTTGAAAAACCACTTTTCGCACTTGTGTTAGTGTTGAAAAACCACTTTTCGCACTTGTGTTGGTGCAGGAAACCACTTTTGCACTTGTATTAGTGTGGAAAAAACACTTTTTGCACTTGTGATAGTGTTGAAAAACCACTTTTTGCACTTGTGTTAGTGTTGAAAAACCACTTTTCGCACTTGTGTTGGTGCAGGAAACCACTTTTGCACTTGTATTAGTGTGGAAAAACCACTTTTCGCACTTGTGTTAGTGTTGAAAAACCACTTTTCGCACTTGTGTTAGTGTTGAAAAACCACTTTTCGCACTTGTGTTAGTGTTGAAAAACCACTTTTTGCACTTGTGTTGGTGCAGGAAACCACTTTTGCACTTGTGTTAGTGTGGAAAAAACACGTTTTGCACTTGTGATAGTGTTGAAAAACCACTTTTCGCACTTGTGTTAGTGTTGAAAAACCACTTTTCGCACTTGTGTTGGTGCAGGAAACCACTTTTGCACTTGTATTAGTGTGGAAAAAACACTTTTTGCACTTGTGATAGTGTTGAAAAACCACTTTTCGCACTTGTGTTAGTGTTGAAAAACCACTTTTCGCACTTGTGTTGGTGCAGGAAACCACTTTTGCACTTGTATTAGTGTGGAAAAACCACTTTTCGCACTTGTGTTAGTGTTGAAAAACCACTTTTCGCACTTGTGTTAGTGTTGAAAAACCACTTTTCGCACTTGTGTTAGTGTTGAAAAACCACTTTTTGCACTTGTGTTGGTGCAGGAAACCACTATTGCACTTGTGTTAGTGTGGAAAAAACACGTTTTGCACTTGTGATAGTGTTGAAAAACCACTTTTCGCACTTGTGTTAGTGTTGAAAAACCACTTTTCGCACTTGTGTTGGTGCAGGAAACCACTTTTGCACTTGTATTAGTGTGGAAAAAACACTTTTTGCACTTGTGATAGTGTTGAAAAACCACTTTTCGCACTTGTGTTAGTGTTGAAAAACCACTTTTCGCACTTGTGTTGGTGCAGGAAACCACTTTTGCACTTGTATTAGTGTAGAAAAACCACTTTTCGCACTTGTGTTAGTGTTGAAAAACCATTTTTCGCACTTGTGTTGGTGCAGGAAACCACTTTTGCACTTGTATTAGTGTAGAAAAACCACTTTTCGCACTTGTGTTAGTGTTGAAAAACCACTTTTCGCACTTGTGTTGGTGCAGGAAACCACTTTTCGCACTTGTGTTAGTGTTGAAAAACCACTTTTCGCACTTGTGTTGGTGCAGGAAACCCCTTTTGCACTTGTATTAGTGTGGAAAAAACACTTTTCGCACTTGTGTTAGTGTTCAAAAACCACTTTTCGCACTTGTGTTGGTGCAGGAAACCACGTTTGCACTTGTATTAGTGTGGAAAAAACACTTTTTGCACTTGTGATAGTGTTGAAAAACCACTTTTCGCACTTGTGTTAGTGTTGAAAAACCACTTTTCGCACTTGTGTTAGTGTTGAAAAACCACTTTTCGCACTTGTGTTAGTGTTGAAAAACCACTTTTCGCACTTGTGTTGGTGTTGAAAAACCACTTTTTCACTTGTATTAGTGTGAAAAAAACACTTTTCGCACTTGTGTTAGTGATGAAAAACCACTTTTCGCACTTGTGTTAGTGTTGAAAAAACACTTTTCGCACTTGTGTTGGTGCAGGAAACCACTTTTGCACTTGTATTAGTGTGGAAAAAACACTTTTTGCACTTGTGATAGTGTTGAAAAACCACTTTTCACACTTGTGTTAGTGTTGAAAAACCACTTTTCGCACTTGTGTTAGTGTTGAAAAACCACTTTTCGCACTTGTGTTAGTGTTGAAAAACCACTTTTCGCACTTGTGTTGGTGTTGAAAAACCACTTTTGCACTTGTATTAGTGTGGAAAAAACACTTTTCGCACTTGTGTTAGTGTTGAAAAAACACTTTTCGCACTTGTGTTGGTGCAGGAAACCACTTTTGCACTTATATTAGTGTGGAAAAACCACTTTTCGCACTTGTGTTAGTGTTGAAAAACCACTTTTCGCACTTGTGTTAGTGTTGAAAAACCAATTTCGCACTTGTGTTAGTGTTGAAAAACCACTTTTCGCACTTGTGTTGGTGCAGGAAACCACTTTTGCACTTGTCTTAGTGTGGAAAAAACACTTTTTGCACTTGTGATAGTGTTGAAAAACCAATTTCGCACTTGTGTTAGTGTTGAAAAACCACTTTTCGCACTTGTGTTGGTGCAGGAAACCACTTTTGCACTTGTATTAGTGTGGAAAAAACACTTTTTGCACTTGTGATAGTGTTGAAAAACCACTTTTCGCACTTGTGTTAGTGTTGAAAAACCACTTTTCGCACTTGTGTTGGTGCAGGAAACCACTTTTGCACTTGTATTAGTGTCGAAAAACCACTTTTCGCACTTGTGTTAGTGTTGAAGAACCACTTTTTGCACTTGTGTTAGTGTTGAAAAACCACTTTTCGCACTTGTGTTGGTGCAGGAAACCACTTTTGCACTTGTATTAGTGTGGAAAAAACACTTTTCTCACTTGTTTTAGTGTTGAAAAACCACTTTTCGCACTTGTGTTAGTGTTGAAAAACCACTTTTCGCACTTGTGTTGGTGCAGGAAACCACTTTTGCACTTGTATTAGTGTGGAAAAAACACTTTTTGCACTTGTGATAGTGTTGAAAAACCACTTTTCGCACTTGTGTTAGTGTTGAAAAACCACTTTTCGCACTTGTGTTAGTGTTGAAAAAACACTTTTCGCACTTGTGTTAGTGTTGAAAAACCACTTTTCGCACTTGTGTTGGTGTTGAAAAACCACTTTTTCACTTGTATTAGTGTGAAAAAAACACTTTTCGCACTTGTGTTAGTGATGAAAAACCACTTTTCGCACTTGTGTTAGTGTTGAAAAAACACTTTTCGCACTTGTGTTGGTGCAGGAAACCACTTTTGCACTTGTATTAGTGTGGAAAAAACACTTTTTGCACTTGTGATAGTGTTGAAAAACCACTTTTCGCACTTGTGTTAGTGTTGAAAAACCACTTTTCGCACTTGTGTTGGTGTTGAAAAACCACTTTTCGCACTTGTGTTAGTGTTGAAAAACCACTTTTCGCACTTGTGTTGGTGTTGAAAAACCACTTTTGCACTTGTATTAGTGTGGAAAAAACACTTTTCGCACTTGTGTTAGTGTTGAAAAAACACTTTTCGCACTTGTGTTGGTGCAGGAAACCACTTTTGCACTTGTATTAGTGTGGAAAAAACACTTTTTGCACTTGTGATAGTGTTGAAAAACCACTTTTCGCACTTGTGTTAGTGTTGAAAAACCACTTTTCGCACTTGTCTTCGTGCAGGAAACCACTTTTGCACTTATATTAGTGTGGAAAAACCACTTTTCGCACTTGTGTTAGTGTTGAAAAAACACTTTTCGCACTTGTGTTAGTGTTGAAAAACCAATTTCGCACTTGTGTTAGTGTTGAAAAACCACTTTTCGCACTTGTGTTGGTGCAGGAAACCACTTTTGCACTTGTCTTAGTGTGGAAAAAACACTTTTTGCACTTGTGATAGTGTTGAAAAACCAATTTCGCAATTGTGTTAGTGTTGAAAAAACACTTTTCGCACTTGTGTTGGTGCAGGAAACCACTTTTGCACTTATATTAGTGTGGAAAAACCACTTTTCGCACTTGTGTTAGTGTTGAAAAACCACTTTTCGCACTTGTGTTAGTGTTGAAAAACCAATTTCGCACTTGTGTTAGTGTTGAAAAACCACTTTTTGCACTTGTGTTGGTGCAGGAAACCACTTTTGCACTTGTGTTAGTGTGGAAAAAACACGTTTTGCACTTGTGATAGTGTTGAAAAACCACTTTTCGCACTTGTGTTAGTGTTGAAAAACCACTTTTCGCACTTGTGTTGGTGCAGGAAACCACTTTTGCACTTGTATTAGTGTGGAAAAAACACTTTTTGCACTTGTGATAGTGTTGAAAAACCACTTTTCGCACTTGTGTTAGTGTTGAAAAACCACTTTTCGCACTTGTGTTGGTGCAGGAAACCACTTTTGCACTTGTATTAGTGTGGAAAAACCACTTTTCGCACTTGTGTTAGTGTTGAAAAACCACTTTTCGCACTTGTGTTAGTGTTGAAAAACCACTTTTCGCACTTGTGTTAGTGTTGAAAAACCACTTTTTGCACTTGTGTTGGTGCAGGAAACCACTTTTGCACTTGTGTTAGTGTGGAAAAAACACGTTTTGCACTTGTGATAGTGTTGAAAAACCACTTTTCGCACTTGTGTTAGTGTTGAAAAACCACTTTTCGCACTTGTGTTGGTGCAGGAAACCACTTTTGCACTTGTATTAGTGTGGAAAAAACACTTTTTGCACTTGTGATAGTGTTGAAAAACCACTTTTCGCACTTGTGTTAGTGTTGAAAAACCACTTTTCGCACTTGTGTTGGTGCAGGAAACCACTTTTGCACTTGTATTAGTGTGGAAAAACCACTTTTCGCACTTGTGTTAGTGTTGAAAAACCACTTTTCGCACTTGTGTTAGTGTTGAAAAACCACTTTTCGCACTTGTGTTAGTGTTGAAAAACCACTTTTTGCACTTGTGTTGGTGCAGGAAACCACTTTTGCACTTGTGTTAGTGTGGAAAAAACACGTTTTGCACTTGTGATAGTGTTGAAAAACCACTTTTCGCACTTGTGTTAGTGTTGAAAAACCACTTTTCGCACTTGTGTTGGTGCAGGAAACCACTTTTGCACTTGTATTAGTGTGGAAAAAACACTTTTTGCACTTGTGATAGTGTTGAAAAACCACTTTTCGCACTTGTGTTAGTGTTGAAAAACCACTTTTCGCACTTGTGTTGGTGCAGGAAACCACTTTGGCACTTGTATTAGTGTAGAAAAACCACTTTTCGCACTTGTGTTAGTGTTGAAAAACCATTTTTCGCACTTGTGTTGGTGCAGGAAACCACTTTTGCACTTGTATTAGTGTAGAAAAACCACTTTTCGCACTTGTGTTAGTGTTGAAAAACCACTTTTCGCACTTGTGTTGGTGCAGGAAACCACTTTTCGCACTTGTGTTAGTGTTGAAAAACCACTTTTCGCACTTGTGTTGGTGCAGGAAACCCCTTTTGCACTTGTATTAGTGTGGAAAAAACACTTTTCGCACTTGTGTTAGTGTTCAAAAACCACTTTTCGCACTTGTGTTGGTGCAGGAAACCACGTTTGCACTTGTATTAGTGTGGAAAAAACACATTTTGCACTTGTGATAGTGTTGAAAAACCACTTTTCGCACTTGTGTTAGTGTTGAAAAACCACTTTTCGCACTTGTGTTAGTGTTGAAAAACCACTTTTCGCACTTGTGTTAGTGTTGAAAAACCACTTTTCGCACTTGTGTTAGTGTTGAAAAACCACTTTTCGCACTTGTGTTGGTGTTGAAAAACCACTTTTTCACTTGTATTAGTGTGAAAAAAACACTTTTCGCACTTGTGTTAGTGATGAAAAACCACTTTTCGCACTTGTGTTAGTGTTGAAAAAACACTTTTCGCACTTGTGTTGGTGCAGGAAACCACTTTTGCACTTGTATTAGTGTGGAAAAAACACTTTTTGCACTTGTGATAGTGTTGAAAAACCACTTTTCACACTTGTGTTAGTGTTGAAAAACCACTTTTCGCACTTGTGTTAGTGTTGAAAAACCACTTTTCGCACTTGTGTTAGTGTTGAAAAACCACTTTTCGCACTTGTGTTGGTGTTGAAAAACCACTTTTGCACTTGTATTAGTGTGGAAAAAACACTTTTCGCACTTGTGTTAGTGTTGAAAAAACACTTTTCGCACTTGTGTTGGTGCAGGAAACCACTTTTGCACTTATATTAGTGTGGAAAAACCACTTTTCGCACTTGTGTTAGTGTTGAAAAACCACTTTTCGCACTTGTGTTAGTGTTGAAAAACCAATTTCGCACTTGTGTTAGTGTTGAAAAACCACTTTTCGCACTTGTGTTGGTGCAGGAAACCACTTTTGCACTTGTCTTAGTGTGGAAAAAACACTTTTTGCACTTGTGATAGTGTTGAAAAACCAATTTCGCACTTGTGTTAGTGTTGAAAAACCACTTTTCGCACTTGTGTTGGTGCAGGAAACCACTTTTGCACTTGTATTAGTGTGGAAAAAACACTTTTTGCACTTGTGATAGTGTTGAAAAACCACTTTTCGCACTTGTGTTAGTGTTGAAAAACCACTTTTCGCACTTGTGTTGGTGCAGGAAACCACTTTTGCACTTGTATTAGTGTCGAAAAACCACTTTTCGCACTTGTGTTAGTGTTGAAGAACCACTTTTTGCACTTGTGTCAGTGTTGAAAAACCACTTTTCGCACTTGTGTTGGTGCAGGAAACCACTTTTGCACTTGTATTAGTGTGGAAAAAACACTTTTCTCACTTGTTTTAGTGTTGAAAAACCACTTTTCGCACCTGTGTTAGTGTTGAAAAACCACTTTTCGCACTTGTGTTGGTGCAGGAAACCACTTTTTCACTTGTATTAGTGTGAAAAAACCACTTTTCGCACTTGTGTTAGTGATGAAAAACCACTTTTCGCACTTGTGTTAGTGTTGAAAAAACACTTTTCGCACTTGTGTTGGTGCAGGAAACCACTTTTGCACTTGTATTAGTGTGGAAAAAACACTTTTTGCACTTGTGATAGTGTTGAAAAACCACTTTTCACACTTGTGTTAGTGTTGAAAAACCACTTTTCGCACTTGTGTTAGTGTTGAAAAACCACTTTTCGCACTTGTGTTAGTGTTGAAAAACCACTTTTCGCACTTGTGTTGGTGTTGAAAAACCACTTTTGCACTTGTATTAGTGTGGAAAAAACACTTTTCGCACTTGTGTTAGTGTTGAAAAACCACTTTTCGCACTTGTGTTAGTGTTGAAAAACCACTTTTCGCACTTGTGTTGGTGTTGAAAAACCACTTTTGCACTTGTATTAGTGTGGAAAAAACACTTTTCACACTTGTGTTAGTGTTGAAAAACCACTTTTCGCACTTGTGTTAGTGTTGAAAAACCACTTTTCGCACTTGTGTTAGTGTTGAAAAACCACTTTTCGCACTTGTGTTGGTGTTGAAAAACCACTTTTGCACTTGTATTAGTGTGGAAAAAACACTTTTCGCACTTGTGTTAGTGTTGAAAAAACACTTTTCGCACTTGTGTTGGTGCAGGAAACCACTTTTGCACTTATATTAGTGTGGAAAAACCACTTTTCGCACTTGTGTTAGTGTTGAAAAACCACTTTTCGCACTTGTGTTAGTGTTGAAAAACCAATTTCGCACTTGTGTTAGTGTTGAAAAACCACTTTTCGCACTTGTGTTGGTGCAGGAAACCACTTTTGCACTTGTCTTAGTGTGGAAAAAACACTTTTTGCACTTGTGATAGTGTTGAAAAACCAATTTCGCACTTGTGTTAGTGTTGAAAAACCACTTTTCGCACTTGTGTTGGTGCAGGAAACCACTTTTGCACTTGTATTAGTGTGGAAAAAACACTTTTTGCACTTGTGATAGTGTTGAAAAACCACTTTTCGCACTTGTGTTAGTGTTGAAAAACCACTTTTCGCACTTGTGTTGGTGCAGGAAACCACTTTTGCACTTGTATTAGTGTAGAAAAACCACTTTTCGCACTTGTGTTAGTGTTGAAAAACCATTTTTCGCACTTGTGTTGGTGCAGGAAACCACTTTTGCACTTGTATTAGTGTAGAAAAACCACTTTTCGCACTTGTGTTAGTGTTGAAAAACCACTTTTCGCACTTGTGTTGGTGCAGGAAACCACTTTTCGCACTTGTGTTAGTGTTGAAAAACCACTTTTCGCACTTGTGTTGGTGCAGGAAACCCCTTTTGCACTTGTATTAGTGTGGAAAAAACACTTTTCGCACTTGTGTTAGTGTTCAAAAACCACTTTTCGCACTTGTGTTGGTGCAGGAAACCACGTTTGCACTTGTATTAGTGTGGAAAAAACACTTTTTGCACTTGTGATAGTGTTGAAAAACCACTTTTCGCACTTGTGTTAGTGTTGAAAAACCACTTTTCGCACTTGTGTTAGTGTTGAAAAACCACTTTTCGCACTTGTGTTAGTGTTGAAAAACCACTTTTCGCACTTGTGTTGGTGTTGAAAAACCACTTTTTCACTTGTATTAGTGTGAAAAAAACACTTTTCGCACTTGTGTTAGTGATGAAAAACCACTTTTCGCACTTGTGTTAGTGTTGAAAAAACACTTTTCGCACTTGTGTTGGTGCAGGAAACCACTTTTGCACTTGTATTAGTGTGGAAAAAACACTTTTTGCACTTGTGATAGTGTTGAAAAACCACTTTTCACACTTGTGTTAGTGTTGAAAAACCACTTTTCGCACTTGTGTTAGTGTTGAAAAACCACTTTTCGCACTTGTGTTAGTGTTGAAAAACCACTTTTCGCACTTGTGTTGGTGTTGAAAAACCACTTTTGCACTTGTATTAGTGTGGAAAAAACACTTTTCGCACTTGTGTTAGTGTTGAAAAAACACTTTTCGCACTTGTGTTGGTGCAGGAAACCACTTTTGCACTTATATTAGTGTGGAAAAACCACTTTTCGCACTTGTGTTAGTGTTGAAAAACCACTTTTCGCACTTGTGTTAGTGTTGAAAAACCAATTTCGCACTTGTGTTAGTGTTGAAAAACCACTTTTCGCACTTGTGTTGGTGCAGGAAACCACTTTTGCACTTGTCTTAGTGTGGAAAAAACACTTTTTGCACTTGTGATAGTGTTGAAAAACCAATTTCGCACTTGTGTTAGTGTTGAAAAACCACTTTTCGCACTTGTGTTGGTGCAGGAAACCACTTTTGCACTTGTATTAGTGTGGAAAAAACACTTTTTGCACTTGTGATAGTGTTGAAAAACCACTTTTCGCACTTGTGTTAGTGTTGAAAAACCACTTTTCGCACTTGTGTTGGTGCAGGAAACCACTTTTGCACTTGTATTAGTGTCGAAAAACCACTTTTCGCACTTGTGTTAGTGTTGAAGAACCACTTTTTGCACTTGTGTTAGTGTTGAAAAACCACTTTTCGCACTTGTGTTGGTGCAGGAAACCACTTTTGCACTTGTATTAGTGTGGAAAAAACACTTTTCTCACTTGTTTTAGTGTTGAAAAACCACTTTTCGCACTTGTGTTAGTGTTGAAAAACCACTTTTCGCACTTGTGTTGGTGCAGGAAACCACTTTTGCACTTGTATTAGTGTGGAAAAAACACTTTTTGCACTTGTGATAGTGTTGAAAAACCACTTTTCGCACTTGTGTTAGTGTTGAAAAACCACTTTTCGCACTTGTGTTAGTGTTGAAAAAACACTTTTCGCACTTGTGTTAGTGTTGAAAAACCACTTTTCGCACTTGTGTTGGTGTTGAAAAACCACTTTTTCACTTGTATTAGTGTGAAAAAAACACTTTTCGCACTTGTGTTAGTGATGAAAAACCACTTTTCGCACTTGTGTTAGTGTTGAAAAAACACTTTTCGCACTTGTGTTGGTGCAGGAAACCACTTTTGCACTTGTATTAGTGTGGAAAAAACACTTTTTGCACTTGTGATAGTGTTGAAAAACCACTTTTCGCACTTGTGTTAGTGTTGAAAAACCACTTTTCGCACTTGTGTTAGTGTTGAAAAACCACTTTTCGCACTTGTGTTAGTGTTGAAAAACCACTTTTCGCACTTGTGTTGGTGTTGAAAAACCACTTTTGCACTTGTATTAGTGTGGAAAAAACACTTTTCGCACTTGTGTTAGTGTTGAAAAAACACTTTTCGCACTTGTGTTGGTGCAGGAAACCACTTTTGCACTTGTATTAGTGTGGAAAAAACACTTTTTGCACTTGTGATAGTGTTGAAAAACCACTTTTCGCACTTGTGTTAGTGTTGAAAAACCACTTTTCGCACTTGTCTTCGTGCAGGAAACCACTTTTGCACTTATATTAGTGTGGAAAAACCACTTTTCGCACTTGTGTTAGTGTTGAAAAAACACTTTTCGCACTTGTGTTAGTGTTGAAAAACCAATTTCGCACTTGTGTTAGTGTTGAAAAACCACTTTTCGCACTTGTGTTGGTGCAGGAAACCACTTTTGCACTTGTCTTAGTGTGGAAAAAACACTTTTTGCACTTGTGATAGTGTTGAAAAACCAATTTCGCAATTGTGTTAGTGTTGAAAAAACACTTTTCGCACTTGTGTTGGTGCAGGAAACCACTTTTGCACTTATATTAGTGTGGAAAAACCACTTTTCGCACTTGTGTTAGTGTTGAAAAACCACTTTTCGCACTTGTGTTAGTGTTGAAAAACCAATTTCGCACTTGTGTTAGTGTTGAAAAACCACTTTTTGCACTTGTGTTGGTGCAGGAAACCACTTTTGCACTTGTGTTAGTGTGGAAAAAACACGTTTTGCACTTGTGATAGTGTTGAAAAACCACTTTTCGCACTTGTGTTAGTGTTGAAAAACCACTTTTCGCACTTGTGTTGGTGCAGGAAACCACTTTTGCACTTGTATTAGTGTGGAAAAAACACTTTTTGCACTTGTGATAGTGTTGAAAAACCACTTTTCGCACTTGTGTTAGTGTTGAAAAACCACTTTTCGCACTTGTGTTGGTGCAGGAAACCACTTTTGCACTTGTATTAGTGTGGAAAAACCACTTTTCGCACTTGTGTTAGTGTTGAAAAACCACTTTTCGCACTTGTGTTAGTGTTGAAAAACCACTTTTCGCACTTGTGTTAGTGTTGAAAAACCACTTTTTGCACTTGTGTTGGTGCAGGAAACCACTTTTGCACTTGTGTTAGTGTGGAAAAAACACGTTTTGCACTTGTGATAGTGTTGAAAAACCACTTTTCGCACTTGTGTTAGTGTTGAAAAACCACTTTTCGCACTTGTGTTGGTGCAGGAAACCACTTTTGCACTTGTATTAGTGTGGAAAAAACACTTTTTGCACTTGTGATAGTGTTGAAAAACCACTTTTCGCACTTGTGTTAGTGTTGAAAAACCACTTTTCGCACTTGTGTTGGTGCAGGAAACCACTTTTGCACTTGTATTAGTGTGGAAAAACCACTTTTCGCACTTGTGTTAGTGTTGAAAAACCACTTTTCGCACTTGTGTTAGTGTTGAAAAACCACTTTTCGCACTTGTGTTAGTGTTGAAAAACCACTTTTTGCACTTGTGTTGGTGCAGGAAACCACTTTTGCACTTGTGTTAGTGTGGAAAAAACACGTTTTGCACTTGTGATAGTGTTGAAAAACCACTTTTCGCACTTGTGTTAGTGTTGAAAAACCACTTTTCGCACTTGTGTTGGTGCAGGAAACCACTTTTGCACTTGTATTAGTGTGGAAAAAACACTTTTTGCACTTGTGATAGTGTTGAAAAACCACTTTTCGCACTTGTGTTAGTGTTGAAAAACCACTTTTCGCACTTGTGTTGGTGCAGGAAACCACTTTGGCACTTGTATTAGTGTAGAAAAACCACTTTTCGCACTTGTGTTAGTGTTGAAAAACCATTTTTCGCACTTGTGTTGGTGCAGGAAACCACTTTTGCACTTGTATTAGTGTAGAAAAACCACTTTTCGCACTTGTGTTAGTGTTGAAAAACCACTTTTCGCACTTGTGTTGGTGCAGGAAACCACTTTTCGCACTTGTGTTAGTGTTGAAAAACCACTTTTCGCACTTGTGTTGGTGCAGGAAACCCCTTTTGCACTTGTATTAGTGTGGAAAAAACACTTTTCGCACTTGTGTTAGTGTTCAAAAACCACTTTTCGCACTTGTGTTGGTGCAGGAAACCACGTTTGCACTTGTATTAGTGTGGAAAAAACACATTTTGCACTTGTGATAGTGTTGAAAAACCACTTTTCGCACTTGTGTTAGTGTTGAAAAACCACTTTTCGCACTTGTGTTAGTGTTGAAAAACCACTTTTCGCACTTGTGTTAGTGTTGAAAAACCACTTTTCGCACTTGTGTTGGTGTTGAAAAACCACTTTTTCACTTGTATTAGTGTGAAAAAAACACTTTTCGCACTTGTGTTAGTGATGAAAAACCACTTTTCGCACTTGTGTTAGTGTTGAAAAAACACTTTTCGCACTTGTGTTGGTGCAGGAAACCACTTTTGCACTTGTATTAGTGTGGAAAAAACACTTTTTGCACTTGTGATAGTGTTGAAAAACCACTTTTCACACTTGTGTTAGTGTTGAAAAACCACTTTTCGCACTTGTGTTAGTGTTGAAAAACCACTTTTCGCACTTGTGTTAGTGTTGAAAAACCACTTTTCGCACTTGTGTTGGTGTTGAAAAACCACTTTTGCACTTGTATTAGTGTGGAAAAAACACTTTTCGCACTTGTGTTAGTGTTGAAAAAACACTTTTCGCACTTGTGTTGGTGCAGGAAACCACTTTTGCACTTATATTAGTGTGGAAAAACCACTTTTCGCACTTGTGTTAGTGTTGAAAAACCACTTTTCGCACTTGTGTTAGTGTTGAAAAACCAATTTCGCACTTGTGTTAGTGTTGAAAAACCACTTTTCGCACTTGTGTTGGTGCAGGAAACCACTTTTGCACTTGTCTTAGTGTGGAAAAAACACTTTTTGCACTTGTGATAGTGTTGAAAAACCAATTTCGCACTTGTGTTAGTGTTGAAAAACCACTTTTCGCACTTGTGTTGGTGCAGGAAACCACTTTTGCACTTGTATTAGTGTGGAAAAAACACTTTTTGCACTTGTGATAGTGTTGAAAAACCACTTTTCGCACTTGTGTTAGTGTTGAAAAACCACTTTTCGCACTTGTGTTGGTGCAGGAAACCACTTTTGCACTTGTATTAGTGTCGAAAAACCACTTTTCGCACTTGTGTTAGTGTTGAAGAACCACTTTTTGCACTTGTGTCAGTGTTGAAAAACCACTTTTCGCACTTGTGTTGGTGCAGGAAACCACTTTTGCACTTGTATTAGTGTGGAAAAAACACTTTTCTCACTTGTTTTAGTGTTGAAAAACCACTTTTCGCACCTGTGTTAGTGTTGAAAAACCACTTTTCGCACTTGTGTTGGTGCAGGAAACCACTTTTTCACTTGTATTAGTGTGAAAAAAACACTTTTCGCACTTGTGTTAGTGATGAAAAACCACTTTTCGCACTTGTGTTAGTGTTGAAAAAACACTTTTCGCACTTGTGTTGGTGCAGGAAACCACTTTTGCACTTGTATTAGTGTGGAAAAAACACTTTTTGCACTTGTGATAGTGTTGAAAAACCACTTTTCACACTTGTGTTAGTGTTGAAAAACCACTTTTCGCACTTGTGTTAGTGTTGAAAAACCACTTTTCGCACTTGTGTTAGTGTTGAAAAACCACTTTTCGCACTTGTGTTGGTGTTGAAAAACCACTTTTGCACTTGTATTAGTGTGGAAAAAACACTTTTCGCACTTGTGTTAGTGTTGAAAAACCACTTTTCGCACTTGTGTTAGTGTTGAAAAACCACTTTTCGCACTTGTGTTGGTGTTGAAAAACCACTTTTGCACTTGTATTAGTGTGGAAAAAACACTTTTCACACTTGTGTTAGTGTTGAAAAACCACTTTTCGCACTTGTGTTAGTGTTGAAAAACCACTTTTCGCACTTGTGTTAGTGTTGAAAAACCACTTTTCGCACTTGTGTTGGTGTTGAAAAACCACTTTTGCACTTGTATTAGTGTGGAAAAAACACTTTTCGCACTTGTGTTAGTGTTGAAAAAACACTTTTCGCACTTGTGTTGGTGCAGGAAACCACTTTTGCACTTATATTAGTGTGGAAAAACCACTTTTCGCACTTGTGTTAGTGTTGAAAAACCACTTTTCGCACTTGTGTTAGTGTTGAAAAACCAATTTCGCACTTGTGTTAGTGTTGAAAAACCACTTTTCGCACTTGTGTTGGTGCAGGAAACCACTTTTGCACTTGTCTTAGTGTGGAAAAAACACTTTTTGCACTTGTGATAGTGTTGAAAAACCAATTTCGCACTTGTGTTAGTGTTGAAAAACCACTTTTCGCACTTGTGTTGGTGCAGGAAACCACTTTTGCACTTGTATTAGTGTGGAAAAAACACTTTTTGCACTTGTGATAGTGTTGAAAAACCACTTTTCGCACTTGTGTTAGTGTTGAAAAACCACTTTTCGCACTTGTGTTGGTGCAGGAAACCACTTTTGCACTTGTATTAGTGTCGAAAAACCACTTTTCGCACTTGTGTTAGTGTTGAAGAACCACTTTTTGCACTTGTGTCAGTGTTGAAAAACCACTTTTCGCACTTGTGTTGGTGCAGGAAACCACTTTTGCACTTGTATTAGTGTGGAAAAAACACTTTTCTCACTTGTTTTAGTGTTGAAAAACCACTTTTCGCACCTGTGTTAGTGTTGAAAAACCACTTTTCGCACTTGTGTTGGTGCAGGAAACCACTTTTTCACTTGTATTAGTGTGAAAAAAACACTTTTCGCACTTGTGTTAGTGATGAAAAACCACTTTTCGCACTTGTGTTAGTGTTGAAAAAACACTTTTCGCACTTGTGTTGGTGCAGGAAACCACTTTTGCACTTGTATTAGTGTGGAAAAAACACTTTTTGCACTTGTGATAGTGTTGAAAAACCACTTTTCACACTTGTGTTAGTGTTGAAAAACCACTTTTCGCACTTGTGTTAGTGTTGAAAAACCACTTTTCGCACTTGTGTTAGTGTTGAAAAACCACTTTTCGCACTTGTGTTGGTGTTGAAAAACCACTTTTGCACTTGTATTAGTGTGGAAAAAACACTTTTCGCACTTGTGTTAGTGTTGAAAAACCACTTTTCGCACTTGTGTTAGTGTTGAAAAACCACTTTTCGCACTTGTGTTGGTGTTGAAAAACCACTTTTGCACTTGTATTAGTGTGGAAAAAACACTTTTCACACTTGTGTTAGTGTTGAAAAACCACTTTTCGCACTTGTGTTAGTGTTGAAAAACCACTTTTCGCACTTGTATTAGTGTGGAAAAAACACTTTTCGCACTTGTGTTAGTGTTGAAAAAACACTTTTCGCACTTGTGTTGGTGCAGGAAACCACTTTTGCACTTGTATTAGTGTGGAAAAAACACTTTTCTCACTTGTTTTAGTGTTGAAAAACCACTTTTCGCACTTGTGTTAGTGTTGAAAAACCACTTTTCGCACTTCTGTTGGTGCAGGAAACCACTTTTGCACTTGTATTAGTGTGGAAAAAACACTTTTCGCACTTGTGTTAGTGTTGAAAAACCACTTTTCGCACTTTGTGTTAGTGTTGAAAAAACACTTTTCGCACTTGTGTTGGTGCAGGAAACCACTTTTGCACTTGTATTAGTGTGGAAAAAACCACTTTTCGCACTTGTGTTAGTGTTGAAAAACCACTTTTCGCACTTGTGTTAGTGTTGAAAAACCACTTTTCGCACTTGTGTTGGTCCAGGAAACCACTTTTGCACTTGTATTAGTGTGGAAAAAACACTTTTTGCACTTGTGATAGTGTTGAAAAACCACTTTTCGCACTTGTGTTAGTGTTGAAAAACCACTTTTCGCACTTGTGTTGGTGCAGGAAACCACTTTTGCACTTGTATTAGTGTAGAAAAACCACTTTTCGCACTTGTGTTAGTGTTGAAAAACCATTTTTCGCACTTGTGTTAGTGTTGAAAAACCACTTTTCGCACTTGTGTTGGTGCAGGAAACCACTTTTGCACTTGTATTAGTGTGGAAAAAACACTTTTTGCACTTGTGATAGTGTTGAAAAACCACTTTTCGCACTTGTGTTAGTGTTGAAAAACCACTTTTCGCACTTGTGTTGGTGCAGGAAACCACTTTTGCACTTGTATTAGTGTGGAAAAACCACTTTTCGCACTTTTCGCACTTGTGTTAGTGTTGAAAAACCACTTTTCGCACTTGTGTTAGTGTTGAAAAACCACTTTTCGCACTTGTGTTAGTGTTGAAAAAACCACTTTTTGCACTTGTGTTGGTGCAGGAAACCACTTTTGCACTTGTGTTAGTGTGGAAAAAACACGTTTTTGCACTTGTGATAGTGTTGAAAAACCACTTTTCGCACTTGTGTTAGTGTTGAAAAACCACTTTTCGCACTTGTGTTGGTGCAGGAAACCACTTTTGCACTTGTATTAGTGTGGAAAAACCACTTTTCGCACTTGTGTTAGTGTTGAAAAACCACTTTTCGCACTTGTGTTAGTGTTGAAAAACCACTTTCGCACTTGTGTTAGTGTTGAAACCACTTTTTGCACTTGTGTTGGTGCAGGAAACCACTTTTGCACTTGTGTTAGTGTGGAAAAAACACGTTTTGCACTTGTGATAGTGTTGAAAAACCACTTTTCGCACTTGTGTTAGTGTTGAAAAACCACTTTTCGCACTTGTGTTGGTGCAGGAAACCACTTTTGCACTTGTATTAGTGTGGAAAAAACACTTTTTGCACTTGTGATAGTGTTGAAAAACACACTTTTCGCACTTGTGTTAGTGTTGAAAAAACCACTTTTCGCACTTGTGTTGGTGCAGGAAACCACTTTGCACTTGTATTGTGTGGAAAAACCACTTTTCGCACTTGTGTTAGTGTGAAAAACCACTTTTCGCACTTGTGTTAGTGTTGAAAAACCACTTTTCGCACTTGTGTTAGTGTTGAAAAAACCACTTTTTGCACTTGTGTTGGTGCAGGAAACCACTTTTGCACTTGTGTTAGTGTGGAAAAAACACGTTTTGCACTTGTGATAGTGTTGAAAAACCACTTTTCGCACTTGTGTTAGTGTTGAAAAACCACTTTTTCGCACTTGTGTTGGTGCAGGAAACCACTTTTGCACTTGTATTAGTGTGGAAAAAAACACTTTTTGCACTTGTGATAGTGTTGAAAAACCACTTTTCGCACTTGTGTTAGTGTTGAAAAACCACTTTTCGCACTTGTGTGGTGCAGGAAACCACTTTTGCACTTGTATTAGTGTAGAAAAACCACTTTTCGCACTTGTGTTAGTGTTGAAAAACCATTTTCGCACTTGTGTTGGTGCAGGAAACCACTTTTGCACTTGTATTAGTGTAGAAAAACCACTTTCGCACTTGTGTTAGTGTTGAAAAAACACTTTTCGCACTTGTGTTGGTGCAGGAAACCACTTTTCGCACTTGTGTTAGTGTTGAAAAACCACTTTTCGCACTTGTGTTGGTGCAGGAAACCCTTTTGCACTTGTATTAGTGTGAAAAAACACTTTTCGCACTTGTGTTAGTGTTCAAAAACCACTTTCGCACTTGTGTTGTGCAGGAAACCACGTTTGCACTTGTATTAGTGTGGAAAAAACACTTTTTGCACTTGTGATAGTGTTGAAAAACCACTTTTCGCACTTGTGTTAGTGGTTGAAAAACCACTTTTCGCACTTGTGTTAGTGTTGAAAAACCACTTTTCGCACTTGTGTTAGTGTTGAAAAACCACTTTTCGCACTTGTGTTGGTGTTGAAAAACCACTTTTTCACTTGTATTAGTGTGAAAAAAACACTTTTCGCACTTGTGTTAGTGATGAAAAACCACTTTTCGCACTTGTGTTAGTGTTGAAAAAACACTTTTCGCACTTGTGTTGGTGCAGGAAACCACTTTTGCACTTGTATTAGTGTGGAAAAAACACTTTTTGCACTTGTGATAGTGTTGAAAAACCACTTTTCACACTTGTGTTAGTGTTGAAAAACCACTTTTCGCACTTGTGTTAGTGTTGAAAAACCACTTTTCGCACTTGTGTTAGTGTTGAAAAACCACTTTTCGCACTTGTGTTGGTGTTGAAAAACCACTTTTGCACTTGTATTAGTGTGGAAAAAACACTTTTCGCACTTGTGTTAGTGTTGAAAAAACACTTTTCGCACTTGTGTTGGTGCAGGAAACCACTTTTGCACTTATATTAGTGTGGAAAAACCACTTTTCGCACTTGTGTTAGTGTTGAAAAACCACTTTTCGCACTTGTGTTAGTGTTGAAAAACCAATTTCGCACTTGTGTTAGTGTTGAAAAACCACTTTCGCACTTGTGTTGGTGCAGGAAACCACTTTGCACTTGTCTTAGTGTGGAAAAAACACTTTTTGCACTTGTGATAGTGTTGAAAAACCAATTTCGCACTTGTGTTAGTGTTGAAAAACCACTTTTCGCACTTGTGTTGGTGCAGGAAACCACTTTTGCACTTGTATTAGTGTGGAAAAAACACTTTTTGCACTTGTGATAGTGTTGAAAAACCACTTTTCGCACTTGTGTTAGTGTTGAAAAACCACTTTTCGCACTTGTGTTGGTGCAGGAAACCACTTTTGCACTTGTATTAGTGTCGAAAAACCACTTTTTGCACTTGTGTTAGTGTGGAAGAACCACTTTTTGCACTTGTGTTAGTGTTGAAAAACCACTTTTCGCACTTGTGTTGGTGCAGGAAACCACTTTTGCACTTGTATTAGTGTGGAAAAAACACTTTTCTCACTTGTTTTAGTGTTGAAAAACCACTTTTCGCACTTGTGTTAGTGTTGAAAAACCACTTTTCGCACTTGTGTTGGTGCAGGAAACCACTTTTGCACTTGTATTAGTGTGGAAAAAACACTTTTTGCACTTGTGATAGTGTTGAAAAACCACTTTTCGCACTTGTGTTAGTGTTGAAAAACCACTTTTCGCACTTGTGTTAGTGTTGAAAAAACACTTTTCGCACTTGTGTTAGTGTTGAAAAACCACTTTTCGCACTTGTGTTGGTGTTGAAAAACCACTTTTTCACTTGTATTAGTGTGAAAAAAACACTTTTCGCACTTGTGTTAGTGATGAAAAACCACTTTTCGCACTTGTGTTAGTGTTGAAAAAACACTTTTCGCACTTGTGTTGGTGCAGGAAACCACTTTTGCACTTGTATTAGTGTGGAAAAAACACTTTTTGCACTTGTGATAGTGTTGAAAAACCACTTTTCGCACTTGTGTTAGTGTTGAAAAACCACTTTTCGCACTTGTGTTAGTGTTGAAAAACCACTTTTCGCACTTGTGTTAGTGTTGAAAAACCACTTTTCGCACTTGTGTTGGTGTTGAAAAACCACTTTTGCACTTGTATTAGTGTGGAAAAAACACTTTTCGCACTTGTGTTAGTGTTGAAAAAACACTTTTCGCACTTGTGTTGGTGCAGGAAACCACTTTTGCACTTGTATTAGTGTGGAAAAAACACTTTTTGCACTTGTGATAGTGTTGAAAAACCACTTTTCGCACTTGTGTTAGTGTTGAAAAACCACTTTTCGCACTTGTCTTCGTGCAGGAAACCACTTTTGCACTTATATTAGTGTGGAAAAACCACTTTTCGCACTTGTGTTAGTGTTGAAAAAACACTTTTCGCACTTGTGTTAGTGTTGAAAAACCAATTTCGCACTTGTGTTAGTGTTGAAAAACCACTTTTCGCACTTGTGTTGGTGCAGGAAACCACTTTTGCACTTGTCTTAGTGTGGAAAAAACACTTTTTGCACTTGTGATAGTGTTGAAAAACCAATTTCGCAATTGTGTTAGTGTTGAAAAACCACTTTTCGCACTTGTGTTGGTGCAGGAAACCACTTTTGCACTTATATTAGTGTGGAAAAACCACTTTTCGCACTTGTGTTAGTGTTGAAAAACCACTTTTCGCACTTGTGTTAGTGTTGAAAAACCAATTTCGCACTTGTGTTAGTGTTGAAAAACCACTTTTTGCACTTGTGTTGGTGCAGGAAACCACTTTTGCACTTGTGTTAGTGTGGAAAAAACACGTTTTGCACTTGTGATAGTGTTGAAAAACCACTTTTCGCACTTGTGTTAGTGTTGAAAAACCACTTTTCGCACTTGTGTTGGTGCAGGAAACCACTTTTGCACTTGTATTAGTGTGGAAAAAACACTTTTTGCACTTGTGATAGTGTTGAAAAACCACTTTTCGCACTTGTGTTAGTGTTGAAAAACCACTTTTCGCACTTGTGTTGGTGCAGGAAACCACTTTTGCACTTGTATTAGTGTGGAAAAACCACTTTTCGCACTTGTGTTAGTGTTGAAAAACCACTTTTCGCACTTGTGTTAGTGTTGAAAAACCACTTTTCGCACTTGTGTTAGTGTTGAAAAACCACTTTTTGCACTTGTGTTGGTGCAGGAAACCACTTTTGCACTTGTGTTAGTGTGGAAAAAACACGTTTTGCACTTGTGATAGTGTTGAAAAACCACTTTTCGCACTTGTGTTAGTGTTGAAAAACCACTTTTCGCACTTGTGTTGGTGCAGGAAACCACTTTTGCACTTGTATTAGTGTGGAAAAAACACTTTTTGCACTTGTGATAGTGTTGAAAAACCACTTTTCGCACTTGTGTTAGTGTTGAAAAACCACTTTTCGCACTTGTGTTGGTGCAGGAAACCACTTTTGCACTTGTATTAGTGTGGAAAAACCACTTTTCGCACTTGTGTTAGTGTTGAAAAACCACTTTTCGCACTTGTGTTAGTGTTGAAAAACCACTTTTCGCACTTGTGTTAGTGTTGAAAAACCACTTTTTGCACTTGTGTTGGTGCAGGAAACCACTTTTGCACTTGTGTTAGTGTGGAAAAAACACGTTTTGCACTTGTGATAGTGTTGAAAAACCACTTTTCGCACTTGTGTTAGTGTTGAAAAACCACTTTTCGCACTTGTGTTGGTGCAGGAAACCACTTTTGCACTTGTATTAGTGTGGAAAAAACACTTTTTGCACTTGTGATAGTGTTGAAAAACCACTTTTCGCACTTGTGTTAGTGTTGAAAAACCACTTTTCGCACTTGTGTTGGTGCAGGAAACCACTTTTGCACTTGTATTAGTGTAGAAAAACCACTTTTCGCACTTGTGTTAGTGTTGAAAAACCATTTTTCGCACTTGTGTTGGTGCAGGAAACCACTTTTGCACTTGTATTAGTGTAGAAAAACCACTTTTCGCACTTGTGTTAGTGTTGAAAAACCACTTTTCGCACTTGTGTTGGTGCAGGAAACCACTTTTCGCACTTGTGTTAGTGTTGAAAAACCACTTTTCGCACTTGTGTTGGTGCAGGAAACCCCTTTTGCACTTGTATTAGTGTGGAAAAAACACTTTTCGCACTTGTGTTAGTGTTCAAAAACCACTTTTCGCACTTGTGTTGGTGCAGGAAACCACGTTTGCACTTGTATTAGTGTGGAAAAAACACTTTTTGCACTTGTGATAGTGTTGAAAAACCACTTTTCGCACTTGTGTTAGTGTTGAAAAACCACTTTTCGCACTTGTGTTAGTGTTGAAAAACCACTTTTCGCACTTGTGTTAGTGTTGAAAAACCACTTTTCGCACTTGTGTTGGTGTTGAAAAACCACTTTTTCACTTGTATTAGTGTGAAAAAAACACTTTTCGCACTTGTGTTAGTGATGAAAAACCACTTTTCGCACTTGTGTTAGTGTTGAAAAAACACTTTTCGCACTTGTGTTGGTGCAGGAAACCACTTTTGCACTTGTATTAGTGTGGAAAAAACACTTTTTGCACTTGTGATAGTGTTGAAAAACCACTTTTCACACTTGTGTTAGTGTTGAAAAACCACTTTTCGCACTTGTGTTAGTGTTGAAAAACCACTTTTCGCACTTGTGTTAGTGTTGAAAAACCACTTTTCGCACTTGTGTTGGTGTTGAAAAACCACTTTTGCACTTGTATTAGTGTGGAAAAAACACTTTTCGCACTTGTGTTAGTGTTGAAAAAACACTTTTCGCACTTGTGTTGGTGCAGGAAACCACTTTTGCACTTATATTAGTGTGGAAAAACCACTTTTCGCACTTGTGTTAGTGTTGAAAAACCACTTTTCGCACTTGTGTTAGTGTTGAAAAACCAATTTCGCACTTGTGTTAGTGTTGAAAAACCACTTTTCGCACTTGTGTTGGTGCAGGAAACCACTTTTGCACTTGTCTTAGTGTGGAAAAAACACTTTTTGCACTTGTGATAGTGTTGAAAAACCAATTTCGCACTTGTGTTAGTGTTGAAAAACCACTTTTCGCACTTGTGTTGGTGCAGGAAACCACTTTTGCACTTGTATTAGTGTGGAAAAAACACTTTTTGCACTTGTGATAGTGTTGAAAAACCACTTTTCGCACTTGTGTTAGTGTTGAAAAACCACTTTTCGCACTTGTGTTGGTGCAGGAAACCACTTTTGCACTTGTATTAGTGTCGAAAAACCACTTTTCGCACTTGTGTTAGTGTTGAAGAACCACTTTTTGCACTTGTGTCAGTGTTGAAAAACCACTTTTCGCACTTGTGTTGGTGCAGGAAACCACTTTTGCACTTGTATTAGTGTGGAAAAAACACTTTTCTCACTTGTTTTAGTGTTGAAAAACCACTTTTCGCACTTGTGTTAGTGTTGAAAAACCACTTTTCGCACTTGTGTTGGTGCAGGAAACCACTTTTTCACTTGTATTAGTGTGAAAAAAACACTTTTCGCACTTGTGTTAGTGATGAAAAACCACTTTTCGCACTTGTGTTAGTGTTGAAAAAACACTTTTCGCACTTGTGTTGGTGCAGGAAACCACTTTTGCACTTGTATTAGTGTGGAAAAAACACTTTTTGCACTTGTGATAGTGTTGAAAAACCACTTTTCACACTTGTGTTAGTGTTGAAAAACCACTTTTCGCACTTGTGTTAGTGTTGAAAAACCACTTTTCGCACTTGTGTTAGTGTTGAAAAACCACTTTTCGCACTTGTGTTGGTGTTGAAAAACCACTTTTGCACTTGTATTAGTGTGGAAAAAACACTTTTCGCACTTGTGTTAGTGTTGAAAAAACACTTTTCGCACTTGTGTTGGTGCAGGAAACCACTTTTGCACTTATATTAGTGTGGAAAAACCACTTTTCGCACTTGTGTTAGTGTTGAAAAACCACTTTTCGCACTTGTGTTAGTGTTGAAAAACCAATTTCGCACTTGTGTTAGTGTTGAAAAACCACTTTTCGCACTTGTGTTGGTGCAGGAAACCACTTCTGCACTTGTCTTAGTGTGGAAAAAACACTTTTTGCACTTGTGATAGTGTTGAAAAACCAATTTCGCACTTGTGTTAGTGTTGAAAAACCACTTTTCGCACTTGTGTTGGTGCAGGAAACCACTTTTGCACTTGTATTAGTGTGGAAAAAACACTTTTTGCACTTGTGATAGTGTTGAAAAACCACTTTTCGCACTTGTGTTAGTGTTGAAAAACCACTTTTCGCACTTGTGTTGGTGCAGGAAACCACTTTTGCACTTGTATTAGTGTCGAAAAACCACTTTTCGCACTTGTGTTAGTGTTGAAGAACCACTTTTTGCACTTGTGTTAGTGTTGAAAAACCACTTTTCGAACTTGTGTTGGTGCAGGAAACCACTTTTGCACTTGTATTAGTGTGGAAAAAACACTTTTCTCACTTGTTTTAGTGTTGAAAAACCACTTTTCGCACTTGTGTTAGTGTTGAAAAACCACTTTTCGCACTTGTGTTGGTGCAGGAAACCACTTTTGCACTTGTATTAGTGTGGAAAAAACACTTTTTGCACTTGTGATAGTGTTGAAAAACCACTTTTCGCACTTGTGTTAGTGTTGAAAAACCACTTTTCGCACTTGTGTTAGTGTTGAAAAAACACTTTTCGCACTTGTGTTAGTGTTGAAAAACCACTTTTCGCACTTGTGTTGGTGTTGAAAAACCACTTTTTCACTTGTATTAGTGTGAAAAAAACACTTTTCGCACTTGTGTTAGTGATGAAAAACCACTTTTCGCACTTGTGTTAGTGTTGAAAAAACACTTTTCGCACTTGTGTTGGTGCAGGAAACCACTTTTGCACTTGTATTAGTGTGGAAAAAACACTTTTTGCACTTGTGATAGTGTTGAAAAACCACTTTTCGCACTTGTGTTAGTGTTGAAAAACCACTTTTCGCACTTGTGTTAGTGTTGAAAAACCACTTTTCGCACTTGTGTTAGTGTTGAAAAACCACTTTTCGCACTTGTGTTGGTGTTGAAAAACCACTTTTGCACTTGTATTAGTGTGGAAAAAACACTTTTCGCACTTGTGTTCGTGTTGAAAAAACACTTTTCGCACTTGTGTTGGTGCAGGAAACCACTTTTGCACTTGTATTAGTGTGGAAAAAACACTTTTTGCACTTGTGATAGTGTTGAAAAACCACTTTTCGCACTTGTGTTAGTGTTGAAAAACCACTTTTCGCACTTGTCTTCGTGCAGGAAACCACTTTTGCACTTATATTAGTGTGGAAAAACCACTTTTCGCACTTGTGTTAGTGTTGAAAAAACACTTTTCGCACTTGTGTTAGTGTTGAAAAACCAATTTCGCACTTGTGTTAGTGTTGAAAAACCACTTTTCGCACTTGTGTTGGTGCAGGAAACCACTTTTGCACTTGTCTTAGTGTGGAAAAAACACTTTTTGCACTTGTGATAGTGTTGAAAAACCAATTTCGCAATTGTGTTAGTGTTGAAAAACCACTTTTCGCACTTGTGTTGGTGCAGGAAACCACTTTTGCACTTATATTAGTGTGGAAAAACCACTTTTCGCACTTGTGTTAGTGTTGAAAAACCACTTTTCGCACTTGTGTTAGTGTTGAAAAACCAATTTCGCACTTGTGTTAGTGTTGAAAAACCACTTTTCGCACTTGTGTTGGTGCAGGAAACCACTTTTGCACTTGTCTTAGTGTGGAAAAACCACTTTTTGCACTTGTGATAGTGTTGAAAAACCAATTTCGAACTTGTGTTAGTGTTGAAAAACCACTTTTCGCACTTGTGTTGGTGCAGGAAACCACTTTTGCACTTGTATTAGTGTGGAAAAAACACTTTTTGCACTTGTGATAGTGTTGAAAAACCACTTTTCGCACTTGTGTTAGTGTTGAAAAACCACTTTTCGCACTTGTGTTGGTGCAGGAAACCACTTTTGCACTTGTATTAGTGTCGAACAACCACTTTTCGCACTTGTGTTAGTGTTGAAGAACCACTTTTTGCACTTGTGTTAGTGTTGAAAAACCACTTTTCGCACTTGTGTTGGTGCAGGAAACCACTTTTGCACTTGTATTAGTGTGGAAAAAACACTTTTCTCACTTGTTTTAGTGTTGAAAAACCACTTTTCGCACTTGTGTTGGTGCAGGAAACCACTTTTGCACTTGTATTAGTGTTGAAAAACCAATTTCGCAATTGTGTTAGTGTTGAAAAACCACTTTTCGCACTTGTGTTGGTGCAGGAAACCACTTTTGCACTTATATTAGTGTGGAAAAACCACTTTTCGCACTTGTGTTAGTGTTGAAAAACCACTTTTCGCACTTGTGTTAGTGTTGAAAAACCAATTTCGCACTTGTGTTAGTGTTGAAAAACCACTTTTTGCACTTGTGTTGGTGCAGGAAACCACTTTTGCACTTGTGTTAGTGTGGAAAAAACACGTTTTGCACTTGTGATAGTGTTGAAAAACCACTTTTCGCACTTGTGTTAGTGTTGAAAAACCACTTTTCGCACTTGTGTTGGTGCAGGAAACCACTTTTGCACTTGTATTAGTGTGGAAAAAACACTTTTTGCACTTGTGATAGTGTTGAAAAACCACTTTTCGCACTTGTGTTAGTGTTGAAAAACCACTTTTCGCACTTGTGTTGGTGCAGGAAACCACTTTTGCACTTGTATTAGTGTGGAAAAACCACTTTTCGCACTTGTGTTAGTGTTGAAAAACCACTTTTCGCACTTGTGTTAGTGTTGAAAAACCACTTTTCGCACTTGTGTTAGTGTTGAAAAACCACTTTTTGCACTTGTGTTGGTGCAGGAAACCACTTTTGCACTTGTGTTAGTGTGGAAAAACACGTTTTGCACTTGTGATAGTGTTGAAAAACCACTTTTCGCACTTGTGTTAGTGTTGAAAAAACACTTTTCGCACTTGTGTTGGTGCAGGAAACCACTTTTGCACTTGTATTAGTGTGGAAAAAACACTTTTTGCACTTGTGATAGTGTTGAAAAACCACTTTTCGCACTTGTGTTAGTGTTGAAAAACCACTTTTCGCACTTGTGTTGGTGCAGGAAACCACTTTTGCACTTGTATTAGTGTGGAAAAACCACTTTTCGCACTTGTGTTAGTGTTGAAAAACCACTTTTCGCACTTGTGTTAGTGTTGAAAAACCACTTTTCGCACTTGTGTTAGTGTTGAAAAACCACTTTTTGCACTTGTGTTGGTGCAGGAAACCACTTTTGCACTTGTGTTAGTGTGGAAAAAACACGTTTTGCACTTGTGATAGTGTTGAAAAACCACTTTTCGCACTTGTGTTAGTGTTGAAAAACCACTTTTCGCACTTGTGTTGGTGCAGGAAACCACTTTTGCACTTGTATTAGTGTGGAAAAAACACTTTTTGCACTTGTGATAGTGTTGAAAAACCACTTTTCGCACTTGTGTTAGTGTTGAAAAACCACTTTTCGCACTTGTGTTGGTGCAGGAAACCACTTTTGCACTTGTATTAGTGTAGAAAAACCACTTTTCGCACTTGTGTTAGTGTTGAAAAACCATTTTTCGCACTTGTGTTGGTGCAGGAAACCACTTTTGCACTTGTATTAGTGTAGAAAAACCACTTTTCGCACTTGTGTTAGTGTTGAAAAACCACTTTTCGCACTTGTGTTGGTGCAGGAAACCACTTTTCGCACTTGTGTTAGTGTTGAAAAACCACTTTTCGCACTTGTGTTGGTGCAGGAAACCCCTTTTGCACTTGTATTAGTGTGGAAAAAACACTTTTCGCACTTGTGTTAGTGTTCAAAAACCACTTTTCGCACTTGTGTTGGTGCAGGAAACCACGTTTGCACTTGTATTAGTGTGGAAAAAACACTTTTTGCACTTGTGATAGTGTTGAAAAACCACTTTTCGCACTTGTGTTAGTGTTGAAAAACCACTTTTCGCACTTGTGTTAGTGTTGAAAAACCACTTTTCGCACTTGTGTTAGTGTTGAAAAACCACTTTTCGCACTTGTGTTGGTGTTGAAAAACCACTTTTTCACTTGTATTAGTGTGAAAAAAACACTTTTCGCACTTGTGTTAGTGATGAAAAACCACTTTTCGCACTTGTGTTAGTGTTGAAAAAACACTTTTCGCACTTGTGTTGGTGCAGGAAACCACTTTTGCACTTGTATTAGTGTGGAAAAAACACTTTTTGCACTTGTGATAGTGTTGAAAAACCACTTTTCACACTTGTGTTAGTGTTGAAAAACCACTTTTCGCACTTGTGTTAGTGTTGAAAAACCACTTTTCGCACTTGTGTTAGTGTTGAAAAACCACTTTTCGCACTTGTGTTGGTGTTGAAAAACCACTTTTGCACTTGTATTAGTGTGGAAAAAACACTTTTCGCACTTGTGTTAGTGTTGAAAAAACACTTTTCGCACTTGTGTTGGTGCAGGAAACCACTTTTGCACTTATATTAGTGTGGAAAAACCACTTTTCGCACTTGTGTTAGTGTTGAAAAACCACTTTTCGCACTTGTGTTAGTGTTGAAAAACCAATTTCGCACTTGTGTTAGTGTTGAAAAACCACTTTTCGCACTTGTGTTGGTGCAGGAAACCACTTTTGCACTTGTCTTAGTGTGGAAAAAACACTTTTTGCACTTGTGATAGTGTTGAAAAACCAATTTCGCACTTGTGTTAGTGTTGAAAAACCACTTTTCGCACTTGTGTTGGTGCAGGAAACCACTTTTGCACTTGTATTAGTGTGGAAAAAACACTTTTTGCACTTGTGATAGTGTTGAAAAACCACTTTTCGCACTTGTGTTAGTGTTGAAAAACCACTTTTCGCACTTGTGTTGGTGCAGGAAACCACTTTTGCACTTGTATTAGTGTCGAAAAACCACTTTTCGCACTTGTGTTAGTGTTGAAGAACCACTTTTTGCACTTGTGTCAGTGTTGAAAAACCACTTTTCGCACTTGTGTTGGTGCAGGAAACCACTTTTGCACTTGTATTAGTGTGGAAAAAACACTTTTCTCACTTGTTTTAGTGTTGAAAAACCACTTTTCGCACTTGTGTTAGTGTTGAAAAACCACTTTTCGCACTTGTGTTGGTGCAGGAAACCACTTTTTCACTTGTATTAGTGTGAAAAAAACACTTTTCGCACTTGTGTTAGTGATGAAAAACCACTTTTCGCACTTGTGTTAGTGTTGAAAAAACACATTTCGCACTTGTGTTGGTGCAGGAAACCACTTTTGCACTTGTATTAGTGTGGAAAAAACACTTTTTGCACTTGTGATAGTGTTGAAAAACCACTTTTCACACTTGTGTTAGTGTTGAAAAACCACTTTTCGCACTTGTGTTAGTGTTGAAAAACCACTTTTCGCACTTGTGTTAGTGTTGAAAAACCACTTTTCGCACTTGTGTTGGTGTTGAAAAACCACTTTTGCACTTGTATTAGTGTGGAAAAAACACTTTTCGCACTTGTGTTAGTGTTGAAAAAACACTTTTCGCACTTGTGTTGGTGCAGGAAACCACTTTTGCACTTATATTAGTGTGGAAAAACCACTTTTCGCACTTGTGTTAGTGTTGAAAAACCACTTTTCGCACTTGTGTTAGTGTTGAAAAACCAATTTCGCACTTGTGTTAGTGTTGAAAAACCACTTTTCGCACTTGTGTTGGTGCAGGAAACCACTTTTGCACTTGTCTTAGTGTGGAAAAAACACTTTTTGCACTTGTGATAGTGTTGAAAAACCAATTTCGCACTTGTGTTAGTGTTGAAAAACCACTTTTCGCACTTGTGTTGGTGCAGGAAACCACTTTTGCACTTGTATTAGTGTGGAAAAAACACTTTTTGCACTTGTGATAGTGTTGAAAAACCACTTTTCGCACTTGTGTTAGTGTTGAAAAACCACTTTTCGCACTTGTGTTGGTGCAGGAAACCACTTTTGCACTTGTATTAGTGTCGAAAAACCACTTTTCGCACTTGTGTTAGTGTTGAAGAACCACTTTTTGCACTTGTGTCAGTGTTGAAAAACCACTTTTCGCACTTGTGTTGGTGCAGGAAACCACTTTTGCACTTGTATTAGTGTGGAAAAAACACTTTTCTCACTTGTTTTAGTGTTGAAAAACCACTTTTCGCACTTGTGTTAGTGTTGAAAAACCACTTTTCGCACTTGTGTTGGTGCAGGAAACCACTTTTTCACTTGTATTAGTGTGAAAAAAACACTTTTCGCACTTGTGTTAGTGATGAAAAACCACTTTTCGCACTTGTGTTAGTGTTGAAAAAACACATTTCGCACTTGTGTTGGTGCAGGAAACCACTTTTGCACTTGTATTAGTGTGGAAAAAACACTTTTTGCACTTGTGATAGTGTTGAAAAACCACTTTTCACACTTGTGTTAGTGTTGAAAAACCACTTTTCGCACTTGTGTTAGTGTTGAAAAACCACTTTTCGCACTTGTGTTAGTGTTGAAAAACCACTTTTCGCACTTGTGTTGGTGTTGAAAAACCACTTTTGCACTTGTATTAGTGTGGAAAAAACACTTTTCGCACTTGTGTTAGTGTTGAAAAAACACTTTTCGCACTTGTGTTGGTGCAGGAAACCACTTTTGCACTTATATTAGTGTGGAAAAACCACTTTTCGCACTTGTGTTAGTGTTGAAAAACCACTTTTCGCACTTGTGTTAGTGTTGAAAAACCAATTTCGCACTTGTGTTAGTGTTGAAAAACCACTTTTCGCACTTGTGTTGGTGCAGGAAACCACTTTTGCACTTGTCTTAGTGTGGAAAAAACACTTTTTGCACTTGTGATAGTGTTGAAAAACCAATTTCGCACTTGTGTTAGTGTTGAAAAACCACTTTTCGCACTTGTGTTGGTGCAGGAAACCACTTTTGCACTTGTATTAGTGTGGAAAAAACACTTTTTGCACTTGTGATAGTGTTGAAAAACCACTTTTCGCACTTGTGTTAGTGTTGAAAAACCACTTTTCGCACTTGTGTTGGTGCAGGAAACCACTTTTGCACTTGTATTAGTGTCGAAAAACCACTTTTCGCACTTGTGTTAGTGTTGAAGAACCACTTTTTGCACTTGTGTTAGTGTTGAAAAACCACTTTTCGCACTTGTGTTGGTGCAGGAAACCACTTTTGCACTTGTATTAGTGTGGAAAAAACACTTTTCTCACTTGTTTTAGTGTTGAAAAACCACTTTTCGCACTTGTGTTAGTGTTGAAAAACCACTTTTCGCACTTGTGTTGGTGCAGGAAACCACTTTTGCACTTGTATTAGTGTGGAAAAAACACTTTTTGCACTTGTGATAGTGTTGAAAAACCACTTTTCGCACTTGTGTTAGTGTTGAAAAACCACTTTTCGCACTTGTGTTAGTGTTGAAAAAACACTTTTCGCACTTGTGTTAGTGTTGAAAAACCACTTTTCGCACTTGTGTTGGTGTTGAAAAACCACTTTTTCACTTGTATTAGTGTGAAAAAAACACTTTTCGCACTTGTGTTAGTGATGAAAAACCACTTTTCGCACTTGTGTTAGTGTTGAAAAAACACTTTTCGCACTTGTGTTGGTGCAGGAAACCACTTTTGCACTTGTATTAGTGTGGAAAAAACACTTTTTGCACTTGTGATAGTGTTGAAAAACCACTTTTCGCACTTGTGTTAGTGTTGAAAAACCACTTTTCGCACTTGTGTTAGTGTTGAAAAACCACTTTTCGCACTTGTGTTAGTGTTGAAAAACCACTTTTCGCACTTGTGTTGGTGTTGAAAAACCACTTTTGCACTTGTATTAGTGTGGAAAAAACACTTTTCGCACTTGTGTTAGTGTTGAAAAAACACTTTTCGCACTTGTGTTGGTGCAGGAAACCACTTTTGCACTTGTATTAGTGTGGAAAAAACACTTTTTGCACTTGTGATAGTGTTGAAAAACCACTTTTCGCACTTGTGTTAGTGTTGAAAAACCACTTTTCGCACTTGTCTTCGTGCAGGAAACCACTTTTGCACTTATATTAGTGTGGAAAAACCACTTTTCGCACTTGTGTTAGTGTTGAAAAAACACTTTTCGCACTTGTGTTAGTGTTGAAAAACCAATTTCGCACTTGTGTTAGTGTTGAAAAACCACTTTTCGCACTTGTGTTGGTGCAGGAAACCACTTTTGCACTTGTCTTAGTGTGGAAAAAACACTTTTTGCACTTGTGATAGTGTTGAAAAACCAATTTCGCAATTGTGTTAGTGTTGAAAAACCACTTTTCGCACTTGTGTTGGTGCAGGAAACCACTTTTGCACTTATATTAGTGTGGAAAAACCACTTTTCGCACTTGTGTTAGTGTTGAAAAACCACTTTTCGCACTTGTGTTAGTGTTGAAAAACCAATTTCGCACTTGTGTTAGTGTTGAAAAACCACTTTTCGCACTTGTGTTGGTGCAGGAAACCACTTTTGCACTTGTCTTAGTGTGGAAAAACCACTTTTTGCACTTGTGATAGTGTTGAAAAACCAATTTCGAACTTGTGTTAGTGTTGAAAAACCACTTTTCGCACTTGTGTTGGTGCAGGAAACCACTTTTGCACTTGTATTAGTGTGGAAAAAACACTTTTTGCACTTGTGATAGTGTTGAAAAACCACTTTTCGCACTTGTGTTAGTGTTGAAAAACCACTTTTCGCACTTGTGTTGGTGCAGGAAACCACTTTTGCACTTGTATTAGTGTCGAACAACCACTTTTCGCACTTGTGTTAGTGTTGAAGAACCACTTTTTGCACTTGTGTTAGTGTTGAAAAACCACTTTTCGCACTTGTGTTGGTGCAGGAAACCACTTTTGCACTTGTATTAGTGTGGAAAAAACACTTTTCTCACTTGTTTTAGTGTTGAAAAACCACTTTTCGCACTTGTGTTAGTGTTGAAAAACCACTTTTCGCACTTGTGTTGGTGCAGGAAACCACTTTTGCACTTGTATTAGTGTGGAAAAAACACTTTTTGCACTTGTGATAGTGTTGAAAAACCACTTTTCGCACTTGTGTTAGTGTTGAAAAACCACTTTTCGCACTTGTGTTAGTGTTGAAAAACCACTTTACGCACTTGTGTTAGTGTTGAAAAACCACTTTTCGGACTTGTGTTGGTGTTGAAAAACCACTTTTTCACTTGTATTAGTGTGAAAAAAAACACTTTTCGCACTTGTGTTAGTGATGAAAAACCACTTTTCGCACTTGTGTTAGTGTTGAAAAAACACTTTTCGCACTTGTGTTGGTGCAGGAAACCACTTTTGCACTTGTATTAGTGTGGAAAAAACACTTTTTGCACTTGTGATAGTGTTGAAAAACCACTTTTCGCACTTGTGTTAGTGTTGAAAAACCACTTTTCGCACTTGTGTTAGTGTTGAAAAACCACTTTTCGCACTTGTGTTAGTGTTGAAAAACCACTTTTCGCACTTGTGTTAGTGTTGAAAAACCACTTTTCGCACTTGTGTTAGTGTTGAAAAACCACTTTTCGCACTTGTGTTGGTGCAGGAAACCACTTTTGCACTTGTATTAGTGTCGAAAAACCACTTTTCGCACTTGTGTTAGTGTTGAAGAACCACTTTTTGCACTTGTGTCAGTGTTGAAAAACCACTTTTCGCACTTGTGTTGGTGCAGGAAACCACTTTTGCACTTGTATTAGTCTGGAAAAAACACTTTTCTCACTTGTTTTAGTGTTGAAAAACCACTTTTCGCACTTGTGTTAGTGTTGAAAAACCACTTTTCGCACTTGTGTTGGTGCAGGAAACCACTTTTTCACTTGTATTAGTGTGAAAAAAACACTTTTCGCACTTGTGTTAGTGATGAAAAACCACTTTTCGCACTTGTGTTAGTGTTGAAAAAACACTTTTCGCACTTGTGTTGGTGCAGGAAACCACTTTTGCACTTGTATTAGTGTGGAAAAAACACTTTTTGCACTTGTGATAGTGTTGAAAAACCACTTTTCACACTTGTGTTAGTGTTGAAAAACCACTTTTCGCACTTGTGTTAGTGTTGAAAAACCACTTTTCGCACTTGTGTTAGTGTTGAAAAACCACTTTTCGCACTTGTGTTGGTGTTGAAAAACCACTTTTGCACTTGTATTAGTGTGGAAAAAACACTTTTCGCACTTGTGTTAGTGTTGAAAAAACACTTTTCGCACTTGTGTTGGTGCAGGAAACCACTTTTGCACTTATATTAGTGTGGAAAAACCACTTTTCGCACTTGTGTTAGTGTTGAAAAACCACTTTTCGCACTTGTGTTAGTGTTGAAAAACCAATTTCGCACTTGTGTTAGTGTTGAAAAACCACTTTTCGCACTTGTGTTGGTGCAGGAAACCACTTTTGCACTTGTCTTAGTGTGGAAAAAACACTTTTTGCACTTGTGATAGTGTTGAAAAACCAATTTCGCACTTGTGTTAGTGTTGAAAAACCACTTTTCGCACTTGTGTTGGTGCAGGAAACCACTTTTGCACTTGTATTAGTGTGGAAAAAACACTTTTTGCACTTGTGATAGTGTTGAAAAACCACTTTTCGCACTTGTGTTAGTGTTGAAAAACCACTTTTCGCACTTGTGTTGGTGCAGGAAACCACTTTTGCACTTGTATTAGTGTCGAAAAACCACTTTTCGCACTTGTGTTAGTGTTGAAGAACCACTTTTTGCACTTGTGTTAGTGTTGAAAAACCACTTTTCGCACTTGTGTTGGTGCAGGAAACCACTTTTGCACTTGTATTAGTGTGGAAAAAACACTTTTCTCACTTGTTTTAGTGTTGAAAAACCACTTTTCGCACTTGTGTTAGTGTTGAAAAACCACTTTTCGCACTTGTGTTGGTGTAGGAAACCACTTTTGCACTTGTATTAGTGTGGAAAAAACACTTTTTCACTTGTGATAGTGTTGAAAAACCACTTTTCGCACTTGTGTTAGTGTTGAAAAACCACTTTTCGCACTTGTGTTAGTGTTGAAAAAACACTTTTCGCACTTGTGTTAGTGTTGAAAAACCACTTTTCGCACTTGTGTTGGTGTTGAAAAACCACTTTTTCACTTGTATTAGTGTGAAAAAAACACTTTTCGCACTTGTGTTAGTGATGAAAAACCACTTTTCGCACTTGTGTTAGTGTTGAAAAAACACTTTTCGCACTTGTGTTGGTGCAGGAAACCACTTTTGCACTTGTATTAGTGTGGAAAAAACACTTTTTGCACTTGTGATAGTGTTGAAAAACCACTTTTCGCACTTGTGTTAGTGTTGAAAAACCACTTTTCGCACTTGTGTTAGTGTTGAAAAACCACTTTTCGCACTTGTGTTAGTGTTGAAAAACCACTTTTCGCACTTGTGTTGGTGTTGAAAAACCACTTTTGCACTTGTATTAGTGTGGAAAAAACACTTTTCGCACTTGTGTTAGTGTTGAAAAAACACTTTTCGCACTTGTGTTGGTGCAGGAAACCACTTTTGCACTTGTATTAGTGTGGAAAAAACACTTTTTGCACTTGTGATAGTGTTGAAAAACCACTTTTCGCACTTGTGTTAGTGTTGAAAAACCACTTTTCGCACTTGTCTTCGTGCAGGAAACCACTTTTGCACTTATATTAGTGTGGAAAAACCACTTTTCGCACTTGTGTTAGTGTTGAAAAAACACTTTTCGCACTTGTGTTAGTGTTGAAAAACCAATTTCGCACTTGTGTTAGTGTTGAAAAACCACTTTTCGCACTTGTGTTGGTGCAGGAAACCACTTTTGCACTTGTCTTAGTGTGGAAAAAACACTTTTTGCACTTGTGATAGTGTTGAAAAACCAATTTCGCAATTGTGTTAGTGTTGAAAAACCACTTTTCGCACTTGTGTTGGTGCAGGAAACCACTTTTGCACTTATATTAGTGTGGAAAAACCACTTTTCGCACTTGTGTTAGTGTTGAAAAACCACTTTTCGCACTTGTGTTAGTGTTGAAAAACCAATTTCGCACTTGTGTTAGTGTTGAAAAACCACTTTTCGCACTTGTGTTGGTGCAGGAAACCACTTTTGCACTTGTCTTAGTGTGGAAAAACCACTTTTTGCACTTGTGATAGTGTTGAAAAACCAATTTCGAACTTGTGTTAGTGTTGAAAAACCACTTTTCGCACTTGTGTTGGTGCAGGAAACCACTTTTGCACTTGTATTAGTGTGGAAAAAACACTTTTTGCACTTGTGATAGTGTTGAAAAACCACTTTTCGCACTTGTGTTAGTGTTGAAAAACCACTTTTCGCACTTGTGTTGGTGCAGGAAACCACTTTTGCACTTGTATTAGTGTCGAAAAACCACTTTTCGCACTTGTGTTAGTGTTGAAGAACCACTTTTTGCACTTGTGTTAGTGTTGAAAAACCACTTTTCGCACTTGTGTTGGTGCAGGAAACCACTTTTGCACTTGTATTAGTGTGGAAAAAACACTTTTCTCACTTGTTTTAGTGTTGAAAAACCACTTTTCGCACTTGTGTTAGTGTTGAAAAACCACTTTTCGCACTTGTGTTGGTGCAGGAAACCACTTTTGCACTTGTATTAGTGTGGAAAAAACACTTTTTGCACTTGTGATAGTGTTGAAAAACCACTTTACGCACTTGTGTTAGTGTTGAAAAACCACTTTACGCACTTGTGTTAGTGTTGAAAAACCACTTTTTGGACTTGTGTTGGTGTTGAAAAACCACTTTTTCACTTGTATTAGTGTGAAAAAAAACACTTTTCGCACTTGTGTTAGTGATGAAAAACCACTTTTCGCACTTGTGTTAGTGTTGAAAAAACACTTTTCGCACTTGTGTTGGTGCAGGAAACCACTTTTGCACTTGTATTAGTGTGGAAAAAACACTTTTTGCACTTGTGATAGTGTTGAAAAACCACTTTTCGCACTTGTGTTAGTGTTGAAAAACCACTTTACGCACTTGTGTTAGTGTTGAAAAACCACTTTTCGGACTTGTGTTGGTGTTGAAAAACCACTTTTTCACTTGTATTAGTGTGAAAAAAAACACTTTTCGCACTTGTGTTAGTGATGAAAAACCACTTTTCGCACTTGTGTTAGTGTTGAAAAAACACTTTTCGCACTTGTGTTGGTGCAGGAAACCACTTTTGCACTTGTATTAGTGTGGAAAAAACACTTTTTGCACTTGTGATAGTGTTGAAAAACCACTTTTCGCACTTGTGTTAGTGTTGAAAAACCACTTTTCGCACTTGTGTTAGTGTTGAAAAACCACTTTTCGCACTTGTGTTAGTGTTGAAAAACCACTTTTCGCACTTGTGTTGGTGTTGAAAAACCACTTTTGCACTTGTATTAGTGTGGAAAAAACACTTTTCGCACTTGTGTTAGTGTTGAAAAAACACTTTTCGCACTTGTGTTGGTGCAGGAAACCACTTTTGCACTTGTATTAGTGTGGAAAAAACACTTTTTGCACTTGTGATAGTGTTGAAAAACCACTTTTCGCACTTGTGTTAGTGTTGAAAAACCACTTTTCGCACTTGTCTTCGTGCAGGAAACCACTTTTGCACTTATATTAGTGTGGAAAAACCACTTTTCGCACTTGTGTTAGTGTTGAAAAACCACTTTTCGCACTTGTGTTAGTGTTGAAAAACCAATTTCGCACTTGTGTTAGTGTTGAAAAACCACTTTTCGCACTTGTGTTGGTGCAGGAAACCACTTTTGCACTTGTCTTAGTGTGGAAAAAACACTTTTTACACTTGTGATAGTGTTGAAAAACCAATTTCGCAATTGTGTTAGTGTTGAAAAACCACTTTTCGCACTTGTGTTGGTGCAGGAAACCACTTTTGCACTTGTATTAGTGTGGAAAAAACACTTTTTGCACTTGTGATAGTGTTGAAAAACCACTTTTCGCACTTGTGTTAGTGTTGAAAAACCACTTTTCGCACTTGTGTTGGTGCAGGAAACCACTTTTGCACTTGTATTAGTGTCGAAAAACCACTTTTCGCACTTGTGTTAGTGTTGAAGAACCACTTTTTGCACTTGTGTTAGTGTTGAAAAACCACTTTTCGCACTTGTGTTGGTGCAGGAAACCACTTTTCCACTTGTATTAGTGTGGAAAAAACACTTTTCTCACTTGTTTTAGTGTTGAAAAACCACTTTTCGCACTTGTGTTAGTGTTGAAAAACCACTTGTCGCACTTCTGTTGGTGCAGGAAACCACTTTTGCACTTGTATTAGTGTGGAAAAAACACTTTTCGCACTTGTGTTAGTGTTGAAAAACCACTTTTCGCACTTGTGTTAGTGTTGAAAAAACACTTTTCGCACTTGTGTTGGTGCAGGAAACCACTTTTGCACTTGTATTAGTGTGGAAAAACCACTTTTCGCACTTGTGTTAGTGTTGAAAAACCACTTTTCGCACTTGTGTTAGTGTTGAAAAACCACTTTTCGCACTTGTGTTGGTCCAGGAAACCACTTTTGCACTTGTATTAGTGTGGAAAAAACACTTTTTGCACTTGTGATAGTGTTGAAAAACCACTTTTCGCACTTGTGTTAGTGTTGAAAAACCACTTTTCGCACTTGTGTTGGTGCAGGAAACCACTTTTGCACTTGTATTAGTGTAGAAAAACCACTTTTCGCACTTGTGTTAGTGTTGAAAAACCATTTTTCGCACTTGTGTTAGTGTTGAAAAACCACTTTTCGCACTTGTGTTGGTGCAGGAAACCACTTTTGCACTTGTATTAGTGTGGAAAAAACACTTTTTGCACTTGTGATAGTGTTGATAAACCACTTTTCGCACTTGTGTTAGTGTTGAAAAACCACTTTTCGCACTTGTGTTGGTGCAGGAAACCACTTTTGCACTTGTATTAGTGTGGAAAAACCACTTTTCGCACTTGTGTTAGTGTTGAAAAACCACTTTTCGCACTTGTGTTAGTGTTGAAAAACCACTTTTCGCACTTGTGTTAGTGTTGAAAAACCACTTTTTGCACTTGTGTTGGTGCAGGAAACCACTTTTGCACTTGTATTAGTGTGGAAAAAACACTTTTTGCACTTGTGATAGTGTTGAAAAACCACTTTTCGCACTTGTGTTAGTGTTGAAAAACCACTTTTCGCACTTGTGTTGGTGCAGGAAACCACTTTTGCACTTGTATTAGTGTGGAAAAACCACTTTTCGCACTTGTGTTAGTGTTGAAAAACCACTTTTCGCACTTGTGTTAGTGTTGAAAAACCACTTTTCGCACTTGTGTTAGTGTTGAAAAACCCCTTTTTGCACTTGTGTTGGTGCAGAAAACCACTTTTGCACTTGTGTTAGTGTGGAAAAAACACGTTTTGCACTTGTGATAGTGTTGAAAAACCACTTTTCGCACTTGTGTTAGTGTTGAAAAACCACTTTTCGCACTTGTGTTGGTGCAGGAAACCACTTTTGCACTTGTATTAGTGTGGAAAAAACACTTTTTGCACTTGTGATAGTGTTGAAAAACCACTTTTCGCACTTGTGTTAGTGTTGAAAAACCACTTTTCGCACTTGTGTTGGTGCAGGAAACCACTTTTGCACTTGTATTAGTGTAGAAAAACCACTTTTCGCACTTGTGTTAGTGTTGAAAAACCATTTTTCGCACTTGTGTTAGTGTTGAAAAACCACTTTTCGCACTTGTGTTGGTGCAGGAAACCACTTTTGCACTTGTATTAGTGTGGAAAAAACACTTTTTGCACTTGTGATAGTGTTGAAAAACCACTTTTCGCACTTGTGTTAGTGTTGAAAAACCACTTTTCGCACTTGTGTTGGTGCAGGAAACCACTTTTGCACTTGTATTAGTGTGGAAAAACCACTTTTCGCACTTGTGTTAGTGTTGAAAAACCACTTTTCGCACTTGTGATAGTGTTGAAAAACCACTTTTCACACTTGTGTTAGTGTTGAAAAACCACTTTTCGCACTTGTCTTCGTGCAGGAAACCACTTTTGCACTTATATTAGTGTGGAAAAACCACTTTTCGCACTTGTGTTAGTGTTGAAAAACCACTTTTCGCACTTGTGTTAGTGTTGAAAAACCAATTTCGCACTTGTGTTAGTGTTGAAAAACCACTTTTCGCACTTGTGTTGGTGCAGGAAACCACTTTTGCACTTGTCTTAGTGTGGAAAAAACACTTTTTGCACTTGTGATAGTGTTGAAAAACCAATTTCGCACTTGTGTTAGTGTTGAAAAACCACTTTTCGCACTTGTGTTGGTGCAGGAAACCACTTTTGCACTTGTATTAGTGTGGAAAAAACACTTTTTGCACTTGTGATAGTGTTGAAAAACCACTTTTCGCACTTGTGTTAGTGTTGAAAAACCACTTTTCGCACTTCTGTTGGTGCAGGAAACCACTTTTGCACTTGTATTAGTGTGGAAAAAACACTTTTCGCACTTGTGTTAGTGTTGAAAAACCACTTTTCGCACTTGTGTTAGTGTTGAAAAAACACTTTTCGCACTTGTGTTGGTGCAGGAAACCACTTTTGCACTTGTATTAGTGTGGAAAAACCACTTTTCGCACTTGTGTTAGTGTTGAAAAACCACTTTTCGCACTTGTGTTGGTCCAGGAAACCACTTTTGCACTTGTATTAGTGTGGAAAAAACACTTTTTGCACTTGTGATAGTGTTGAAAAACCACTTTTCACACTTGTGTTAGTGTTGAAAAACCACTTTTCGCACTTGTCTTCGTGCAGGAAACCACTTTTGCACTTATATTAGTGTGGAAAAACCACTTTTCGCACTTGTGTTAGTGTTGAAAAACCACTTTTCGCACTTGTGTTAGTGTTGAAAAACCAATTTCGCACTTGTGTTAGTGTTGAAAAACCACTTTTCGCACTTGTGTTGGTGCAGGAAACCACTTTTGCACTTGTCTTAGTGTGGAAAAAACACTTTTCGCACTTGTGTTAGTGTTGAAAAACCACTTTTCGCACTTGTGTTAGTGTTGAAAAAACACTTTTCGCACTTGTGTTGGTGCAGGAAACCACTTTTGCACTTGTATTAGTGTGGAAAAACCACTTTTCGCACTTGTGTTAGTGTTGAAAAACCACTTTTCGCACTTGTGTTGGTCCAGGAAACCACTTTTGCACTTGTATTAGTGTGGAAAAAACACTTTTTGCACTTGTGATAGTGTTGAAAAACCACTTTTCACACTTGTGTTAGTGTTGAAAAACCACTTTTCGCACTTGTCTTCGTGCAGGAAACCACTTTTGCACTTATATTAGTGTGGAAAAACCACTTTTCGCACTTGTGTTAGTGTTGAAAAACCACTTTTCGCACTTGTGTTAGTGTTGAAAAACCAATTTCGCACTTGTGTTAGTGTTGAAAAACCACTTTTCGCACTTGTGTTGGTGCAGGAAACCACTTTTGCACTTGTCTTAGTGTGGAAAAAACACTTTTTGCACTTGTGATAGTGTTGAAAAACCAATTTCGCACTTGTGTTAGTGTTGAAAAACCACTTTTCGCACTTGTGTTGGTGCAGGAAACCACTTTTGCACTTGTATTAGTGTGGAAAAAACACTTTTTGCACTTGTGATAGTGTTGAAAAACCACTTTTCGCACTTGTGTTAGTGTTGAAAAACCACTTTTCGCACTTCTGTTGGTGCAGGAAACCACTTTTGCACTTGTATTAGTGTGGAAAAAACACTTTTCGCACTTGTGTTAGTGTTGAAAAACCACTTTTCGCACTTGTGTTAGTGTTGAAAAAACACTTTTCGCACTTGTGTTGGTGCAGGAAACCACTTTTGCACTTGTATTAGTGTTGAAAAACCACTTTTCGCACTTGTGTTAGTGTTGAAAAACCACTTTTCGCACTTGTGTTGGTCCAGGAAACCACTTTTGCACTTGTATTAGTGTGGAAAAAACACTTTTTGCACTTGTGATAGTGTTGAAAAACCACTTTTCGCACTTGTGTTAGTGTTGAAAAACCACTTTTCGCACTTGTGTTGGTGCAGGAAACCACTTTTGCACTTGTATTAGTGTCGAAAAACCACTTTTCGCACTTGTGTTAGTGTTGAAGAACCACTTATTGCACTTGTGTTAGTGTTGAAAAACCACTTTTCGCACTTGTCTTGGTGCAGGAAACCACTTTTGCACTTGTATTAGTGTGGAAAAAACACTTTTCTCACTTGTTTTAGTGTTGAAAAACCACTTTTCGCACTTGTGTTAGTGTTGAAAAACCACTTTTCACACTTGTGTTGGTGCAGGAAACCACTTTTGCACTTGTATTAGTGTGGAAAAAACACTTTTTGCACTTGTGATAGTGTTGAAAAACCACTTTTCGCACTTGTGTTAGTGTTGAAAAACCACTTTTCGCACTTGTGTTAGTGTTGAAAAACCACTTTTCGCACTTGTGTTAGTGTTGAAAAACCACTTTTCGCACTTGTGTTGGTGTTGAAAAACCACTTTTTCACTTGTATTAGTGTGAAAAAAACACTTTTCGCACTTGTGTTAGTGATGAAAAACCACTTTTCGCACTTGTGTTAGTGTTGAAAAAACACTTTTCGCACTTGTGTTGGTGCAGGAAACCACTTTTGCACTTGTATTAGTGTGGAAAAAACACTTTTTGCACTTGTGATAGTGTTGAAAAACCACTTTTCGCACTTGTGTTAGTGTTGAAAAACCACTTTTCGCACTTGTGTTAGTGTTGAAAAACCACTTTTCGCACTTGTGTTAGTGTTGAAAAACCACTTTTCGCACTTGTGTTGGTGTTGAAAAACCACTTTTGCACTTGTATTAGTGTGGAAAAAACACTTTTCGCACTTGTGTTAGTGTTGAAAAAACACTTTTCGCACTTGTGTTGGTGCAGGAAACCACTTTTGCACTTGTATTAGTGTGGAAAAAACACTTTTTGCACTTGTGATAGTGTTGAAAAACCACTTTTCGCACTTGTGTTAGTGTTGAAAAACCACTTTTCGCACTTGTCTTCGTGCAGGAAACCACTTTTGCACTTATATTAGTGTGGAAAAACCACTTTTCGCACTTGTGTTAGTGTTGAAAAACCACTTTTCGCACTTGTGTTAGTGTTGAAAAACCAATTTCGCACTTGTGTTAGTGTTGAAAAACCACTTTTCGCACTTGTGTTGGTGCAGGAAACCACTTTTGCACTTGTCTTAGTGTGGAAAAAACACTTTTTACACTTGTGATAGTGTTGAAAAACCAATTTCGCAATTGTGTTAGTGTTGAAAAACCACTTTTCGCACTTGTGTTGGTGCAGGAAACCACTTTTGCACTTGTATTAGTGTGGAAAAAACACTTTTTGCACTTGTGATAGTGTTGAAAAACCACTTTTCGCACTTGTGTTAGTGTTGAAAAACCACTTTTCGCACTTGTGTTGGTGCAGGAAACCACTTTTGCACTTGTATTAGTGTCGAAAAACCACTTTTCGCACTTGTGTTAGTGTTGAAGAACCACTTTTTGCACTTGTGTTAGTGTTGAAAAACCACTTTTCGCACTTGTGTTGGTGCAGGAAACCACTTTTCCACTTGTATTAGTGTGGAAAAAACACTTTTCTCACTTGTTTTAGTGTTGAAAAACCACTTTTCGCACTTGTGTTAGTGTTGAAAAACCACTTGTCGCACTTCTGTTGGTGCAGGAAACCACTTTTGCACTTGTATTAGTGTGGAAAAAACACTTTTCGCACTTGTGTTAGTGTTGAAAAACCACTTTTCGCACTTGTGTTAGTGTTGAAAAAACACTTTTCGCACTTGTGTTGGTGCAGGAAACCACTTTTGCACTTGTATTAGTGTGGAAAAACCACTTTTCGCACTTGTGTTAGTGTTGAAAAACCACTTTTCGCACTTGTGTTAGTGTTGAAAAACCACTTTTCGCACTTGTGTTGGTCCAGGAAACCACTTTTGCACTTGTATTAGTGTGGAAAAAACACTTTTTGCACTTGTGATAGTGTTGAAAAACCACTTTTCGCACTTGTGTTAGTGTTGAAAAACCACTTTTCGCACTTGTGTTGGTGCAGGAAACCACTTTTGCACTTGTATTAGTGTAGAAAAACCACTTTTCGCACTTGTGTTAGTGTTGAAAAACCATTTTTCGCACTTGTGTTAGTGTTGAAAAACCACTTTTCGCACTTGTGTTGGTGCAGGAAACCACTTTTGCACTTGTATTAGTGTGGAAAAAACACTTTTTGCACTTGTGATAGTGTTGATAAACCACTTTTCGCACTTGTGTTAGTGTTGAAAAACCACTTTTCGCACTTGTGTTGGTGCAGGAAACCACTTTTGCACTTGTATTAGTGTGGAAAAACCACTTTTCGCACTTGTGTTAGTGTTGAAAAACCACTTTTCGCACTTGTGTTAGTGTTGAAAAACCACTTTTCGCACTTGTGTTAGTGTTGAAAAACCACTTTTTGCACTTGTGTTGGTGCAGGAAACCACTTTTGCACTTGTATTAGTGTGGAAAAAACACTTTTTGCACTTGTGATAGTGTTGAAAAACCACTTTTCGCACTTGTGTTAGTGTTGAAAAACCACTTTTCGCACTTGTGTTGGTGCAGGAAACCACTTTTGCACTTGTATTAGTGTGGAAAAACCACTTTTCGCACTTGTGTTAGTGTTGAAAAACCACTTTTCGCACTTGTGTTAGTGTTGAAAAACCACTTTTCGCACTTGTGTTAGTGTTGAAAAACCCCTTTTTGCACTTGTGTTGGTGCAGAAAACCACTTTTGCACTTGTGTTAGTGTGGAAAAAACACGTTTTGCACTTGTGATAGTGTTGAAAAACCACTTTTCGCACTTGTGTTAGTGTTGAAAAACCACTTTTCGCACTTGTGTTGGTGCAGGAAACCACTTTTGCACTTGTATTAGTGTGGAAAAAACACTTTTTGCACTTGTGATAGTGTTGAAAAACCACTTTTCGCACTTGTGTTAGTGTTGAAAAACCACTTTTCGCACTTGTGTTGGTGCAGGAAACCACTTTTGCACTTGTATTAGTGTAGAAAAACCACTTTTCGCACTTGTGTTAGTGTTGAAAAACCATTTTTCGCACTTGTGTTAGTGTTGAAAAACCACTTTTCGCACTTGTGTTGGTGCAGGAAACCACTTTTGCACTTGTATTAGTGTGGAAAAAACACTTTTTGCACTTGTGATAGTGTTGAAAAACCACTTTTCGCACTTGTGTTAGTGTTGAAAAACCACTTTTTGCACTTGTGTTGGTGCAGGAAACCACTTTTGCACTTGTATTAGTGTGGAAAAACCACTTTTCGCACTTGTGTTAGTGTTGAAAAACCACTTTTCGCACTTGTGATAGTGTTGAAAAACCACTTTTCACACTTGTGTTAGTGTTGAAAAACCACTTTTCGCACTTGTCTTCGTGCAGGAAACCACTTTTGCACTTATATTAGTGTGGAAAAACCACTTTTCGCACTTGTGTTAGTGTTGAAAAACCACTTTTCGCACTTGTGTTAGTGTTGAAAAACCAATTTCGCACTTGTGTTAGTGTTGAAAAACCACTTTTCGCACTTGTGTTGGTGCAGGAAACCACTTTTGCACTTGTCTTAGTGTGGAAAAAACACTTTTTGCACTTGTGATAGTGTTGAAAAACCAATTTCGCACTTGTGTTAGTGTTGAAAAACCACTTTTCGCACTTGTGTTGGTGCAGGAAACCACTTTTGCACTTGTATTAGTGTGGAAAAAACACTTTTTGCACTTGTGATAGTGTTGAAAAACCACTTTTCGCACTTGTGTTAGTGTTGAAAAACCACTTTTCGCACTTCTGTTGGTGCAGGAAACCACTTTTGCACTTGTATTAGTGTGGAAAAAACACTTTTCGCACTTGTGTTAGTGTTGAAAAACCACTTTTCGCACTTGTGTTAGTGTTGAAAAAACACTTTTCGCACTTGTGTTGGTGCAGGAAACCACTTTTGCACTTGTATTAGTGTGGAAAAACCACTTTTCGCACTTGTGTTAGTGTTGAAAAACCACTTTTCGCACTTGTGTTGGTCCAGGAAACCACTTTTGCACTTGTATTAGTGTGGAAAAAACACTTTTTGCACTTGTGATAGTGTTGAAAAACCACTTTTCACACTTGTGTTAGTGTTGAAAAACCACTTTTCGCACTTGTCTTCGTGCAGGAAACCACTTTTGCACTTATATTAGTGTGGAAAAACCACTTTTCGCACTTGTGTTAGTGTTGAAAAACCACTTTTCGCACTTGTGTTAGTGTTGAAAAACCAATTTCGCACTTGTGTTAGTGTTGAAAAACCACTTTTCGCACTTGTGTTGGTGCAGGAAACCACTTTTGCACTTGTCTTAGTGTGGAAAAAACACTTTTCGCACTTGTGTTAGTGTTGAAAAACCACTTTTCGCACTTGTGTTAGTGTTGAAAAAACACTTTTCGCACTTGTGTTGGTGCAGGAAACCACTTTTGCACTTGTATTAGTGTGGAAAAACCACTTTTCGCACTTGTGTTAGTGTTGAAAAACCACTTTTCGCACTTGTGTTGGTCCAGGAAACCACTTTTGCACTTGTATTAGTGTGGAAAAAACACTTTTTGCACTTGTGATAGTGTTGAAAAACCACTTTTCACACTTGTGTTAGTGTTGAAAAACCACTTTTCGCACTTGTCTTCGTGCAGGAAACCACTTTTGCACTTATATTAGTGTGGAAAAACCACTTTTCGCACTTGTGTTAGTGTTGAAAAACCACTTTTCGCACTTGTGTTAGTGTTGAAAAACCAATTTCGCACTTGTGTTAGTGTTGAAAAACCACTTTTCGCACTTGTGTTGGTGCAGGAAACCACTTTTGCACTTGTCTTAGTGTGGAAAAAACACTTTTTGCACTTGTGATAGTGTTGAAAAACCAATTTCGCACTTGTGTTAGTGTTGAAAAACCACTTTTCGCACTTGTGTTGGTGCAGGAAACCACTTTTGCACTTGTATTAGTGTGGAAAAAACACTTTTTGCACTTGTGATAGTGTTGAAAAACCACTTTTCGCACTTGTGTTAGTGTTGAAAAACCACTTTTCGCACTTCTGTTGGTGCAGGAAACCACTTTTGCACTTGTATTAGTGTGGAAAAAACACTTTTCGCACTTGTGTTAGTGTTGAAAAACCACTTTTCGCACTTGTGTTAGTGTTGAAAAAACACTTTTCGCACTTGTGTTGGTGCAGGAAACCACTTTTGCACTTGTATTAGTGTTGAAAAACCACTTTTCGCACTTGTGTTAGTGTTGAAAAACCACTTTTCGCACTTGTGTTGGTCCAGGAAACCACTTTTGCACTTGTATTAGTGTGGAAAAAACACTTTTTGCACTTGTGATAGTGTTGAAAAACCACTTTTCGCACTTGTGTTAGTGTTGAAAAACCACTTTTCGCACTTGTGTTGGTGCAGGAAACCACTTTTGCACTTGTATTAGTGTCGAAAAACCACTTTTCGCACTTGTGTTAGTGTTGAAGAACCACTTATTGCACTTGTGTTAGTGTTGAAAAACCACTTTTCGCACTTGTCTTGGTGCAGGAAACCACTTTTGCACTTGTATTAGTGTGGAAAAAACACTTTTCTCACTTGTTTTAGTGTTGAAAAACCACTTTTCGCACTTGTGTTAGTGTTGAAAAACCACTTTTCGCACTTGTGTTGGTGCAGGAAACCACTTTTGCACTTGTATTAGTGTGGAAAAAACACTTTTTGCACTTGTGATAGTGTTGAAAAACCACTTTTCGCACTTGTGTTAGTGTTGAAAAACCACTTTTCGCACTTGTATTAGTGTTGAAAAACCACTTTTCGCACTTGTGTTAGTGTTGAAAAACCACTTTTCGCACTTGTGTTGGTGTTGAAAAACCACTTTTTCACTTGTATTAGTGTGAAAAAAACACTTTTCGCACTTGTGTTAGTGATGAAAAACCACTTTTCGCACTTGTGTTAGTGTTGAAAAAACACTTTTCGCACTTGTGTTGGTGCAGGAAACCACTTTTGCACTTGTATTAGTGTGGAAAAAACACTTTTTGCACTTGTGATAGTGTTGAAAAACCACTTTTCGCACTTGTGTTAGTGTTGAAAAACCACTTTTCGCACTTGTGTTAGTGTTGAAAAACCACTTTTCGCACTTGTGTTAGTGTTGAAAAACCACTTTTCGCACTTGTGTTGGTGTTGAAAAACCACTTTTGCACTTGTATTAGTGTGGAAAAAACACTTTTCGCACTTGTGTTAGTGTTGAAAAAACACTTTTCGCACTTGTGTTGGTGCAGGAAACCACTTTTGCACTTGTATTAGTGTGGAAAAAACACTTTTTGCACTTGTGATAGTGTTGAAAAACCACTTTTCGCACTTGTGTTAGTGTTGAAAAACCACTTTTCGCACTTGTCTTCGTGCAGGAAACCACTTTTGCACTTATATTAGTGTGGAAAAACCACTTTTCGCACTTGTGTTAGTGTTGAAAAACCACTTTTCGCACTTGTGTTAGTGTTGAAAAACCAATTTCGCACTTGTGTTAGTGTTGAAAAACCACTTTTCGCACTTGTGTTGGTGCAGGAAACCACTTTTGCACTTGTCTTAGTGTGGAAAAAACACTTTTTGCACTTGTGATAGTGTTGAAAAACCAATTTCGCAATTGTGTTAGTGTTGAAAAACCACTTTTCGCACTTGTGTTGGTGCAGGAAACCACTTTTGCACTTGTATTAGTGTGGAAAAAACACTTTTTGCACTTGTGATAGTGTTGAAAAACCACTTTTCGCACTTGTGTTAGTGTTGAAAAACCACTTTTCGCACTTGTGTTGGTGCAGGAAACCACTTTTGCACTTGTATTAGTGTCGAAAAACCACTTTTCGCACTTGTGTTAGTGTTGAAGAACCACTTTTTGCACTTGTGTTAGTGTTGAAAAACCACTTTTCGCACTTGTGTTGGTGCAGGAAACCACTTTTCCACTTGTATTAGTGTGGAAAAAACACTTTTCTCACTTGTTTTAGTGTTGAAAAACCACTTTTCGCACTTGTGTTAGTGTTGAAAAACCACTTTTCGCACTTCTGTTGGTGCAGGAAACCACTTTTGCACTTGTATTAGTGTGGAAAAAACACTTTTCGCACTTGTGTTAGTGTTGAAAAACCACTTTTCGCACTTGTGTTAGTGTTGAAAAAACACTTTTCGCACTTGTGTTGGTGCAGGAAACCACTTTTGCACTTGTATTAGTGTGGAAAAACCACTTTTCGCACTTGTGTTAGTGTTGAAAAACCACTTTTCGCACTTGTGTTAGTGTTGAAAAACCACTTTTCGCACTTGTGTTGGTCCAGGAAACCACTTTTGCACTTGTATTAGTGTGGAAAAAACACTTTTTGCACTTGTGATAGTGTTGAAAAACCACTTTTCGCACTTGTGTTAGTGTTGAAAAACCACTTTTCGCACTTGTGTTGGTGCAGGAAACCACTTTTGCACTTGTATTAGTGTAGAAAAACCACTTTTCGCACTTGTGTTAGTGTTGAAAAACCATTTTTCGCACTTGTGTTAGTGTTGAAAAACCACTTTTCGCACTTGTGTTGGTGCAGGAAACCACTTTTGCACTTGTATTAGTGTGGAAAAAACACTTTTTGCACTTGTGATAGTGTTGAAAAACCACTTTTCGCACTTGTGTTAGTGTTGAAAAACCACTTTTCGCACTTGTGTTGGTGCAGGAAACCACTTTTGCACTTGTATTAGTGTGGAAAAACCACTTTTCGCACTTGTGTTAGTGTTGAAAAACCACTTTTCGCACTTGTGTTAGTGTTGAAAAACCACTTTTCGCACTTGTGTTAGTGTTGAAAAACCACTTTTTGCACTTGTGTTGGTGCAGGAAACCACTTTTGCACTTGTGTTAGTGTGGAAAAAACACGTTTTGCACTTGTGATAGTGTTGAAAAACCACTTTTCGCACTTGTGTTAGTGTTGAAAAACCACTTTTCACACTTGTGTTGGTGCAGGAAACCACTTTTGCACTTGTATTAGTGTGGAAAAAACACTTTTTGCACTTGTGATAGTGTTGAAAAACCACTTTTCGCACTTGTGTTAGTGTTGAAAAACCACTTTTCGCACTTGTGTTGGTGCAGGAAACCACTTTTGCACTTGTATTAGTGTGGAAAAACCACTTTTCGCACTTGTGTTAGTGTTGAAAAACCACTTTTCGCACTTGTGTTAGTGTTGAAAAACCACTTTTCGCACTTGTGTTAGTGTTGAAAAACCACTTTTTGCACTTGTGTTGGTGCAGGAAACCACTTTTGCACTTGTGTTAGTGTGGAAAAAACACGTTTTGCACTTGTGATAGTGTTGAAAAACCACTTTTCGCACTTGTGTTAGTGTTGAAAAACCACTTTTCGCACTTGTGTTGGTGCAGGAAACCACTTTTGCACTTGCATTAGTGTGGAAAAAACACTTTTTGCACTTGTGATAGTGTTGAAAAACCACTTTTCGCACTTGTGTTAGTGTTGAAAAACCACTTTTCGCACTTGTGTTGGTGCAGGAAACCACTTTTGCACTTGTATTAGTGTAGAAAAACCACTTTTCGCACTTGTGTTAGTGTTGAAAAACCATTTTTCGCACTTGTGTTAGTGTTGAAAAACCACTTTTCGCACTTGTGTTGGTGCAGGAAACCACTTTTGCACTTGTATTAGTGTGGAAAAAACACTTTTTGCACTTGTGATAGTGTTGAAAAACCACTTTTCGCACTTGTGTTAGTGTTGAAAAACCACTTTTCGCACTTGTGTTGGTGCAGGAAACCACTTTTGCACTTGTATTAGTGTGGAAAAACCACTTTTCGCACTTGTGTTAGTGTTGAAAAACCACTTTTCGCACTTGTGATAGTGTTGAAAAACCACTTTTCACACTTGTGTTAGTGTTGAAAAACCACTTTTCGCACTTGTCTTCGTGCAGGAAACCACTTTTGCACTTATATTAGTGTGGAAAAACCACTTTTCGCACTTGTGTTAGTGTTGAAAAACCACTTTTCGCACTTGTGTTAGTGTTGAAAAACCAATTTCGCACTTGTGTTAGTGTTGAAAAACCACTTTTCGCACTTGTGTTGGTGCAGGAAACCACTTTTGCACTTGTCTTAGTGTGGAAAAAACACTTTTTGCACTTGTGATAGTGTTGAAAAACCAATTTCGCACTTGTGTTAGTGTTGAAAAACCACTTTTCGCACTTGTGTTGGTGCAGGAAACCACTTTTGCACTTGTATTAGTGTGGAAAAAACACTTTTTGCACTTGTGATAGTGTTGAAAAACCACTTTTCGCACTTGTGTTAGTGTTGAAAAACCACTTTTCGCACTTCTGTTGGTGCAGGAAACCACTTTTGCACTTGTATTAGTGTGGAAAAAACACTTTTCGCACTTGTGTTAGTGTTGAAAAACCACTTTTCGCACTTGTGTTAGTGTTGAAAAAACACTTTTCGCACTTGTGTTGGTGCAGGAAACCACTTTTGCACTTGTATTAGTGTGGAAAAACCACTTTTCGCACTTGTGTTAGTGTTGAAAAACCACTTTTCGCACTTGTGTTAGTGTTGAAAAACCACTTTTCGCACTTGTGTTGGTCCAGGAAACCACTTTTGCACTTGTATTAGTGTGGAAAAAACACTTTTTGCACTTGTGATAGTGTTGAAAAACCACTTTTCGCACTTGTGTTAGTGTTGAAAAACCACTTTTCGCACTTGTGTTGGTGCAGGAAACCACTTTTGCACTTGTATTAGTGTAGAAAAACCACTTTTCGCACTTGTGTTAGTGTTGAAAAACCATTTTTCGCACATGTGTTAGTGTTGAAAAACCACTTTTCGCACTTGTGTTGGTGCAGGAAACCACTTTTGCACTTGTATTAGTGTGGAAAAAACACTTTTTGCACTTGTGATAGTGTTGAAAAACCACTTTTCGCACTTGTGTTAGTGTTGAAAAACCACTTTTCGCACTTGTGTTGGTGCAGGAAACCACTTTTGCACTTGTATTAGTGTGGAAAAACCACTTTTCGCACTTGTGTTAGTGTTGAAAAACCACTTTTCGCACTTGTGTTAGTGTTGAAAAACCAATTTCGCACTTGTGTTAGTGTTGAAAAACCACTTTTCGCACTTGTGTTGGTGCAGGAAACCACTTTTGCACTTGTCTTAGTGTGGAAAAAACACTTTTTGCACTTGTGATAGTGTTGAAAAACCAATTTCGCAATTGTGTTAGTGTTGAAAAACCACTTTTCGCACTTGTGTTGGTGCAGGAAACCACTTTTGCACTTGTATTAATGTGGAAAAAACACTTTTTGCACTTGTGATAGTGTTGAAAAACCACTTTTCGCACTTGTGTTAGTGTTGAAAAACCACTTTTCGCACTTGTGTTGGTGCATGAAACCACTTTTGCACTTGTATTAGTGTCGAAAAACCACTTTTCGCACTTGTGTTAGTGTTGAAGAACCACTTTTTGCACTTGTGTTAGTGTTGAAAAACCACTTTTCGCACTTGTGTTGGTGCAGGAAACCACTTTTCCACTTGTATTAGTGTGGAAAAAACACTTTTCTCACTTGTTTTAGTGTTGAAAAACCACTTTTCGCACTTGTGTTAGTGTTGAAAAACCACTTTTCGCACTTCTGTTGGTGCAGGAAACCACTTTTGCACTTGTATTAGTGTGGAAAAAACACTTTTCGCACTTGTGTTAGTGTTGAAAAACCACTTTTCGCACTTGTGTTAGTGTTGAAAAAACACTTTTCGCACTTGTGTTGGTGCAGGAAACCACTTTTGCACTTGTATTAGTGTGGAAAAACCACTTTTCGCACTTGCGTTAGTGTTGAAAAACCACTTTTCGCACTTGTGTTAGTGTTGAAAAACCACTTTTCGCACTTGTGTTGGTCCAGGAAACCACTTTTGCACTTGTATTAGTGTGGAAAAAACACTTTTTGCACTTGTGATAGTGTTGAAAAACCACTTTTCGCACTTGTGTTAGTGTTGAAAAACCACTTTTCGCACTTGTGTTGGTGCAGGAAACCACTTTTGCACTTGTATTAGTGTAGAAAAACCACTTTTCGCACTTGTGTTAGTGTTGAAAAACCATTTTTCGCACTTGTGTTAGTGTTGAAAAACCACTTTTCGCACTTGTGTTGGTGCAGGAAACCACTTTTGCACTTGTATTAGTGTGGAAAAAACAGTTTTTGCACTTGCGATAGTGTTGAAAAACCACTTTTCGCACTTGTGTTAGTGTTGAAAAACCACTTTTCGCACTTGTGTTGGTGCAGGAAACCACTTTTGCACTTGTATTAGTGTGGAAAAACCACTTTTTGCACTTGTGTTAGTGTTGAAAAACCACTTTTCGCACTTGTGTTAGTGTTGAAAAACCACTTTTCGCACTTGTGTTAGTGTTGAAAAACCACTTTTTGCACTTGTGTTGGTGCAGGAAACCACTTTTGCACTTGTGTTAGTGTGGAAAAAACACGTTTTGCACTTGTGATAGTGTTGAAAAACCACTTTTCGCACTTGTGTTAGTGTTGAAAAACCACTTTTCACACTTGTGTTGGTGCAGGAAACCACTTTTGCACTTGTATTAGTGTGGAAAAACCACTTTTCGCACTTGTGTTAGTGTTGAAAAACCACTTTTCGCACTTGTGTTAGTGTTGAAAAACCACTTTTCGCACTTGTGTTAGTGTTGAAAAACCACTTTTTGCACTTGTGTTGGTGCAGGAAACCACTTTTGCACTTGTGTTAGTGTGGAAAAAACACGTTTTGCACTTGTGATAGTGTTGAAAAACCACTTTTCGCACTTGTGTTAGTGTTGAAAAACCACTTTTCGCACTTGTGTTGGTGCAGGAAACCACTTTTGCACTTGTATTAGTGTGGAAAAAACACTTTTTGCACTTGTGATAGTGTTGAAAAACCACTTTTCGCACTTGTGTTAGTGTTGAAAAACCACTTTTCGCACTTGTGTTGGTGCAGGAAACCACTTTTGCACTTGTATTAGTGTAGAAAAACCACTTTTCGCACTTGTGTTAGTGTTGAAAAACCATTTTTCGCACTTGTGTTAGTGTTGAAAAACCACTTTTCGCACTTGTGTTGGTGCAGGAAACCACTTTTGCACTTGTATTAGTGTGGAAAAAACACTTTTTGCACTTGTGATAGTGTTGAAAAACCACTTTTCGCACTTGTGTTAGTGTTGAAAAACCACTTTTCGCACTTGTGTTGGTGCAGGAAACCACTTTTGCACTTGTATTAGTGTGGAAAAACCACTTTTCGCACTTGTGTTAGTGTTGAAAAACCACTTTTCGCACTTGTGATAGTGTTGAAAAACCACTTTTCACACTTGTGTTAGTGTTGAAAAACCACTTTTCGCACATGTCTTCGTGCAGGAAACCACTTTTGCACTTATATTAGTGTGGAAAAACCACTTTTCGCACTTGTGTTAGTGTTGAAAAACCACTTTTCGCACTTGTGTTGGTGCAGGAAACCACTTTTGCACTTGTCTTAGTGTGGAAAAAACACTTTTTGCACTTGTGATAGTGTTGAAAAACCAATTTCGCAATTGTGTTAGTGTTGAAAAACCACTTTTCGCACTTGTGTTGGTGCAGGAAACCACTTTTGCACTTGTATTAGTGTGGAAAAAACACTTTTTGCACTTGTGATAGTGTTGAAAAACCACTTTTCGCACTTGTGTTAGTGTTGAAAAACCACTTTTCGCACTTGTGTTGGTGCATGAAACCACTTTTGCACTTGTATTAGTGTCGAAAAACCACTTTTCGCACTTGTGTTAGTGTTGAAGAACCACTTTTTGCACTTGTGTTAGTGTTGAAAAACCACTTTTCGCACTTGTGTTGGTGCAGGAAACCACTTTTCCACTTGTATTAGTGTGGAAAAAACACTTTTCTCACTTGTTTTAGTGTTGAAAAACCACTTTTCGCACTTGTGTTAGTGTTGAAAAACCACTTTTCGCACTTCTGTTGGTGCAGGAAACCACTTTTGCACTTGTATTAGTGTGGAAAAAACACTTTTCGCACTTGTGTTAGTGTTGAAAAACCACTTTTCGCACTTGTGTTAGTGTTGAAAAAACACTTTTCGCACTTGTGTTGGTGCAGGAAACCACTTTTGCACTTGTATTAGTGTGGAAAAACCACTTTTCGCACTTGCGTTAGTGTTGAAAAACCACTTTTCGCACTTGTGTTAGTGTTGAAAAACCACTTTTCGCACTTGTGTTGGTCCAGGAAACCACTTTTGCACTTGTATTAGTGTGGAAAAAACACTTTTTGCACTTGTGATAGTGTTGAAAAACCACTTTTCGCACTTGTGTTAGTGTTGAAAAACCACTTTTCGCACTTGTGTTGGTGCAGGAAACCACTTTTGCACTTGTATTAGTGTAGAAAAACCACTTTTCGCACTTGTGTTAGTGTTGAAAAACCATTTTTCGCACTTGTGTTAGTGTTGAAAAACCACTTTTCGCACTTGTGTTGGTGCAGGAAACCACTTTTGCACTTGTATTAGTGTGGAAAAAACAGTTTTTGCACTTGCGATAGTGTTGAAAAACCACTTTTCGCACTTGTGTTAGTGTTGAAAAACCACTTTTCGCACTTGTGTTGGTGCAGGAAACCACTTTTGCACTTGTATTAGTGTGGAAAAACCACTTTTTGCACTTGTGTTAGTGTTGAAAAACCACTTTTCGCACTTGTGTTAGTGTTGAAAAACCACTTTTCGCACTTGTGTTAGTGTTGAAAAACCACTTTTTGCACTTGTGTTGGTGCAGGAAACCACTTTTGCACTTGTGTTAGTGTGGAAAAAACACGTTTTGCACTTGTGATAGTGTTGAAAAACCACTTTTCGCACTTGTGTTAGTGTTGAAAAACCACTTTTCACACTTGTGTTGGTGCAGGAAACCACTTTTGCACTTGTATTAGTGTGGAAAAACCACTTTTCGCACTTGTGTTAGTGTTGAAAAACCACTTTTCGCACTTGTGTTAGTGTTGAAAAACCACTTTTCGCACTTGTGTTAGTGTTGAAAAACCACTTTTTGCACTTGTGTTGGTGCAGGAAACCACTTTTGCACTTGTGTTAGTGTGGAAAAAACACGTTTTGCACTTGTGATAGTGTTGAAAAACCACTTTTCGCACTTGTGTTAGTGTTGAAAAACCACTTTTCGCACTTGTGTTGGTGCAGGAAACCACTTTTGCACTTGTATTAGTGTGGAAAAAACACTTTTTGCACTTGTGATAGTGTTGAAAAACCACTTTTCGCACTTGTGTTAGTGTTGAAAAACCACTTTTCGCACTTGTGTTGGTGCAGGAAACCACTTTTGCACTTGTATTAGTGTAGAAAAACCACTTTTCGCACTTGTGTTAGTGTTGAAAAACCATTTTTCGCACTTGTGTTAGTGTTGAAAAACCACTTTTCGCACTTGTGTTGGTGCAGGAAACCACTTTTGCACTTGTATTAGTGTGGAAAAAACACTTTTTGCACTTGTGATAGTGTTGAAAAACCACTTTTCGCACTTGTGTTAGTGTTGAAAAACCACTTTTCGCACTTGTGTTGGTGCAGGAAACCACTTTTGCACTTGTATTAGTGTGGAAAAACCACTTTTCGCACTTGTGTTAGTGTTGAAAAACCACTTTTCGCACTTGTGATAGTGTTGAAAAACCACTTTTCACACTTGTGTTAGTGTTGAAAAACCACTTTTCGCACATGTCTTCGTGCAGGAAACCACTTTTGCACTTATATTAGTGTGGAAAAACCACTTTTCGCACTTGTGTTAGTGTTGAAAAACCACTTTTCGCACTTGTGTTAGTGTTGAAAAACCAATTTCGCACTTGTGTTAGTGTTGAAAAACCACTTTTCGCACTTGTGTTGGTGCAGGAAACCACTTTTGCACTTGTCTTAGTGTGGAAAAAACACTTTTTGCACTTGTGATAGTGTTGAAAAACCAATTTCGCACTTGTGTTAGTGTTGAAAAACCACTTTTCGCACTTGTGTTGGTGCAGGAAACCACTTTTGCACTTGTATTAGTGTGGAAAAAACACTTTTTGCACTTGTGATAGTGTTGAAAAACCACTTTTCGCACTTGTGTTAGTGTTGAAAAACCACTTTTCGCACTTCTGTTGGTGCAGGAAACCACTTTTGCACTTGTATTAGTGTGGAAAAAACACTTTTCGCACTTGTGTTAGTGTTGAAAAACCACTTTTCGCCCTTGTGTTAGTGTTGAAAAAACACTTTTCGCACTTGTGTTGGTGCAGGAAACCACTTTTGCACTTGTATTAGTGTGGAAAAACCACTTTTCGCACTTGTGTTAGTGTTGAAAAACCACTTTTCGCACTTGTGTTAGTGTTGAAAAACCACTTTTCGCACTTGTGTTGGTCCAGGAAACCACTTTTGCACTTGTATTAGTGTGGAAAAAACACTTTTTGCACTTGTGATAGTGTTGAAAAACCACTTTTCGCACTTGTGTTAGTGTTGAAAAACCACTTTTCGCACTTGTGTTGGTGCAGGAAACCACTTTTGCACTTGTATTAGTGTAGAAAAACCACTTTTCGCACTTGTGTTAGTGTTGAAAAACCATTTTTCGCACATGTGTTAGTGTTGAAAAACCACTTTTCGCACTTGTGTTGGTGCAGGAAACCACTTTTGCACTTGTATTAGTGTGGAAAAAACACTTTTTGCACTTGTGATAGTGTTGAAAAACCACTTTTCGCACTTGTGTTAGTGTTGAAAAACCACTTTTCGCACTTGTGTTGGTGCAGGAAACCACTTTTGCACTTGTATTAGTGTGGAAAAACCACTTTTCGCACTTGTGTTAGTGTTGAAAAACCACTTTTCGCACTTGTGTTAGTGTTGAAAAACCAATTTCGCACTTGTGTTAGTGTTGAAAAACCACTTTTCGCACTTGTGTTGGTGCAGGAAACCACTTTTGCACTTGTCTTAGTGTGGAAAAAACACTTTTTGCACTTGTGATAGTGTTGAAAAACCAATTTCGCAATTGTGTTAGTGTTGAAAAACCACTTTTCGCACTTGTGTTGGTGCAGGAAACCACTTTTGCACTTGTATTAGTGTGGAAAAAACACTTTTTGCACTTGTGATAGTGTTGAAAAACCACTTTTTGCACTTGTGTTAGTGTTGAAAAACCACTTTTCGCACTTGTGTTGGTGCAGGAAACCACTTTTGCACTTGTATTAGTGTCGAAAAACCACTTTTCGCACTTGTGTTAGTGTTGAAGAACCACTTTTTGCACTTGTGTTAGTGTTGAAAAACCACTTTTCGCACTTGTGTTGGTGCAGGAAACCACTTTTCCACTTGTATTAGTGTGGAAAAAACACTTTTCTCACTTGTTTTAGTGTTGAAAAACCACTTTTCGCACTTGTGTTAGTGTTGAAAAACCACTTTTCGCACTTCTGTTGGTGCAGGAAACCACTTTTGCACTTGTATTAGTGTGGAAAAAACACTTTTCGCACTTGTGTTAGTGTTGAAAAACCACTTTTCGCACTTGTGTTAGTGTTGAAAAAACACTTTTCGCACTTGTGTTGGTGCAGGAAACCACTTTTGCACTTGTATTAGTGTGGAAAAACCACTTTTCGCACTTGCGTTAGTGTTGAAAAACCACTTTTCGCACTTGTGTTAGTGTTGAAAAACCACTTTTCGCACTTGTGTTGGTCCAGGAAACCACTTTTGTACTTGTATTAGTGTGGAAAAAACACTTTTTGCACTTGTGATAGTGTTGAAAAACCACTTTTCGCACTTGTGTTAGTGTTGAAAAACCACTTTTCGCACTTGTGTTGGTGCAGGAAACCACTTTTGCACTTGTATTAGTGTAGAAAAACCACTTTTCGCACTTGTGTTAGTGTTGAAAAACCATTTTTCGCACTTGTGTTAGTGTTGAAAAACCACTTTTCGCACTTGTGTTGGTGCAGGAAACCACTTTTGCACTTGTATTAGTGTGGGAAAAACAGTTTTTGCACTTGTGATAGTGTTGAAAAACCACTTTTCGCACTTGTGTTAGTGTTGAAAAACCACTTTTCGCACTTGTGTTGGTGCAGGAAACCACTTTTGCACTTGTATTAGTGTGGAAAAACCACTTTTTGCACTTGTGTTAGTGTTGAAAAACCACTTTTCGCACTTGTGTTAGTGTTGAAAAACCACTTTTCGCACTTGTGTTAGTGTTGAAAAACCACTTTTTGCACTTGTGTTGGTGCAGGAAACCACTTTTGCACTTGTGTTAGTGTGGAAAAAACACGTTTTGCACTTGTGATAGTGTTGAAAAACCACTTTTCGCACTTGTGTTAGTGTTGAAAAACCACTTTTCACACTTGTGTTGGTGCAGGAAACCACTTTTGCACTTGTATTAGTGTGGAAAAAACACTTTTTGCACTTGTGATAGTGTTGAAAAACCACTTTTCGCACTTGTGTTAGTGTTGAAAAACCACTTTTCGCACTTGTGTTGGTGCAGGAAACCACTTTTGCACTTGTATTAGTGTGGAAAAACCACTTTTCGCACTTGTGTTAGTGTTGAAAAACCACTTTTCGCACTTGTGTTAGTGTTGAAAAACCACTTTTCGCACTTGTGTTAGTGTTGAAAAACCACTTTTTGCACTTGTGTTGGTGCAGGAAACCACTTTTGCACTTGTGTTAGTGTGGAAAAAACACGTTTTGCACTTGTGATAGTGTTGAAAAACCACTTTTCGCACTTGTGTTAGTGTTGAAAAACCACTTTTCGCACTTGTGTTGGTGCAGGAAACCACTTTTGCACTTGTATTAGTGTGGAAAAAACACTTTTTGCACTTGTGATAGTGTTGAAAAACCACTTTTCGCACTTGTGTTAGTGTTGAAAAACCACTTTTCGCACTTGTGTTGGTGCAGGAAACCACTTTTGCACTTGTATTAGTGTAGAAAAACCACTTTTCGCACTTGTGTTAGTGTTGAAAAACCATTTTTCGCACTTGTGTTAGTGTTGAAAAACCACTTTTCGCACTTGTGTTGGTGCAGGAAACCACTTTTGCACTTGTATTAGTGTGGAAAAAACACTTTTTGCACTTGTGATAGTGTTGAAAAACCACTTTTCGCACTTGTGTTAGTGTTGAAAAACCACTTTTCGCACTTGTGTTGGTGCAGGAAACCACTTTTGCACTTGTATTAGTGTGGAAAAACCACTTTTCGCACTTGTGTTAGTGTTGAAAAACCACTTTTCGCACTTGTGATAGTGTTGAAAAACCACTTTTCACACTTGTGTTGGTGCAGGAAACCACTTTTGCACTTGTATTAGTGTGGAAAAACCACTTTTCGCACTTGCGTTAGTGTTGAAAAACCACTTTTCGCACTTGTGTTAGTGTTGAAAAACCACTTTTCGCACTTGTGTTGGTCCAGGAAACCACTTTTGCACTTGTATTAGTGTGGAAAAAACACTTTTTGCACTTGTGATAGTGTTGAAAAACCACTTTTCGCACTTGTGTTAGTGTTGAAAAACCACTTTTCGCACTTGTGTTGGTGCAGGAAACCACTTTTGCACTTGTATTAGTGTAGAAAAACCACTTTTCGCACTTGTGTTAGTGTTGAAAAACCATTTTTCGCACTTGTGTTAGTGTTGAAAAACCACTTTTCGCACTTGTGTTGGTGCAGGAAACCACTTTTGCACTTGTATTAGTGTGGAAAAAACAGTTTTTGCACTTGCGATAGTGTTGAAAAACCACTTTTCGCACTTGTGTTAGTGTTGAAAAACCACTTTTCGCACTTGTGTTGGTGCAGGAAACCACTTTTGCACTTGTATTAGTGTGGAAAAACCACTTTTTGCACTTGTGTTAGTGTTGAAAAACCACTTTTCGCACTTGTGTTAGTGTTGAAAAACCACTTTTCGCACTTGTGTTAGTGTTGAAAAACCACTTTTTGCACTTGTGTTGGTGCAGGAAACCACTTTTGCACTTGTGTTAGTGTGGAAAAAACACGTTTTGCACTTGTGATAGTGTTGAAAAACCACTTTTCGCACTTGTGTTAGTGTTGAAAAACCACTTTTCACACTTGTGTTGGTGCAGGAAACCACTTTTGCACTTGTATTAGTGTGGAAAAACCACTTTTCGCACTTGTGTTAGTGTTGAAAAACCACTTTTCGCACTTGTGTTAGTGTTGAAAAACCACTTTTCGCACTTGTGTTAGTGTTGAAAAACCACTTTTTGCACTTGTGTTGGTGCAGGAAACCACTTTTGCACTTGTGTTAGTGTGGAAAAAACACGTTTTGCACTTGTGATAGTGTTGAAAAACCACTTTTCGCACTTGTGTTAGTGTTGAAAAACCACTTTTCGCACTTGTGTTGGTGCAGGAAACCACTTTTGCACTTGTATTAGTGTGGAAAAAACACTTTTTGCACTTGTGATAGTGTTGAAAAACCACTTTTCGCACTTGTGTTAGTGTTGAAAAACCACTTTTCGCACTTGTGTTGGTGCAGGAAACCACTTTTGCACTTGTATTAGTGTAGAAAAACCACTTTTCGCACTTGTGTTAGTGTTGAAAAACCATTTTTCGCACTTGTGTTAGTGTTGAAAAACCACTTTTCGCACTTGTGTTGGTGCAGGAAACCACTTTTGCACTTGTATTAGTGTGGAAAAAACACTTTTTGCACTTGTGATAGTGTTGAAAAACCACTTTTCGCACTTGTGTTAGTGTTGAAAAACCACTTTTCGCACTTGTGTTGGTGCAGGAAACCACTTTTGCACTTGTATTAGTGTGGAAAAACCACTTTTCGCACTTGTGTTAGTGTTGAAAAACCACTTTTCGCACTTGTGATAGTGTTGAAAAACCACTTTTCACACTTGTGTTAGTGTTGAAAAACCACTTTTCGCACATGTCTTCGTGCAGGAAACCACTTTTGCACTTATATTAGTGTGGAAAAACCACTTTTCGCACTTGTGTTAGTGTTGAAAAACCACTTTTCGCACTTGTGTTAGTGTTGAAAAACCAATTTCGCACTTGTGTTAGTGTTGAAAAACCACTTTTCGCACTTGTGTTGGTGCAGGAAACCACTTTTGCACTTGTCTTAGTGTGGAAAAAACACTTTTTGCACTTGTGATAGTGTTGAAAAACCAATTTCGCACTTGTGTTAGTGTTGAAAAACCACTTTTCGCACTTGTGTTGGTGCAGGAAACCACTTTTGCACTTGTATTAGTGTGGAAAAAACACTTTTTGCACTTGTGATAGTGTTGAAAAACCACTTTTCGCACTTGTGTTAGTGTTGAAAAACCACTTTTCGCACTTCTGTTGGTGCAGGAAACCACTTTTGCACTTGTATTAGTGTGGAAAAAACACTTTTCGCACTTGTGTTAGTGTTGAAAAACCACTTTTCGCCCTTGTGTTAGTGTTGAAAAAACACTTTTCGCACTTGTGTTGGTGCAGGAAACCACTTTTGCACTTGTATTAGTGTGGAAAAACCACTTTTCGCACTTGTGTTAGTGTTGAAAAACCACTTTTCGCACTTGTGTTAGTGTTGAAAAACCACTTTTCGCACTTGTGTTGGTCCAGGAAACCACTTTTGCACTTGTATTAGTGTGGAAAAAACACTTTTTGCACTTGTGATAGTGTTGAAAAACCACTTTTCGCACTTGTGTTAGTGTTGAAAAACCACTTTTCGCACTTGTGTTGGTGCAGGAAACCACTTTTGCACTTGTATTAGTGTAGAAAAACCACTTTTCGCACTTGTGTTAGTGTTGAAAAACCATTTTTCGCACATGTGTTAGTGTTGAAAAACCACTTTTCGCACTTGTGTTGGTGCAGGAAACCACTTTTGCACTTGTATTAGTGTGGAAAAAACACTTTTTGCACTTGTGATAGTGTTGAAAAACCACTTTTCGCACTTGTGTTAGTGTTGAAAAACCACTTTTCGCACTTGTGTTGGTGCAGGAAACCACTTTTGCACTTGTATTAGTGTGGAAAAACCACTTTTCGCACTTGTGTTAGTGTTGAAAAACCACTTTTCGCACTTGTGTTAGTGTTGAAAAACCAATTTCGCACTTGTGTTAGTGTTGAAAAACCACTTTTCGCACTTGTGTTGGTGCAGGAAACCACTTTTGCACTTGTCTTAGTGTGGAAAAAACACTTTTTGCACTTGTGATAGTGTTGAAAAACCAATTTCGCAATTGTGTTAGTGTTGAAAAACCACTTTTCGCACTTGTGTTGGTGCAGGAAACCACTTTTGCACTTGTATTAGTGTGGAAAAAACACTTTTTGCACTTGTGATAGTGTTGAAAAACCACTTTTCGCACTTGTGTTAGTGTTGAAAAACCACTTTTCGCACTTGTGTTGGTGCAGGAAACCACTTTTGCACTTGTATTAGTGTCGAAAAACCACTTTTCGCACTTGTGTTAGTGTTGAAGAACCACTTTTTGCACTTGTGTTAGTGTTGAAAAACCACTTTTCGCACTTGTGTTGGTGCAGGAAACCACTTTTCCACTTGTATTAGTGTGGAAAAAACACTTTTCTCACTTGTTTTAGTGTTGAAAAACCACTTTTCGCACTTGTGTTAGTGTTGAAAAACCACTTTTCGCACTTCTGTTGGTGCAGGAAACCACTTTTGCACTTGTATTAGTGTGGAAAAAACACTTTTCGCACTTGTGTTAGTGTTGAAAAACCACTTTTCGCACTTGTGTTAGTGTTGAAAAAACACTTTTCGCACTTGTGTTGGTGCAGGAAACCACTTTTGCACTTGTATTAGTGTGGAAAAACCACTTTTCGCACTTGCGTTAGTGTTGAAAAACCACTTTTCGCACTTGTGTTAGTGTTGAAAAACCACTTTTCGCACTTGTGTTGGTCCAGGAAACCACTTTTGCACTTGTATTAGTGTGGAAAAAACACTTTTTGCACTTGTGATAGTGTTGAAAAACCACTTTTCGCACTTGTGTTAGTGTTGAAAAACCACTTTTCGCACTTGTGTTGGTGCAGGAAACCACTTTTGCACTTGTATTAGTGTAGAAAAACCACTTTTCGCACTTGTGTTAGTGTTGAAAAACCATTTTTCGCACTTGTGTTAGTGTTGAAAAACCACTTTTCGCACTTGTGTTGGTGCAGGAAACCACTTTTGCACTTGTATTAGTGTGGGAAAAACAGTTTTTGCACTTGTGATAGTGTTGAAAAACCACTTTTCGCACTTGTGTTAGTGTTGAAAAACCACTTTTCGCACTTGTGTTGGTGCAGGAAACCACTTTTGCACTTGTATTAGTGTGGAAAAACCACTTTTTGCACTTGTGTTAGTGTTGAAAAACCACTTTTCGCACTTGTGTTAGTGTTGAAAAACCACTTTTCGCACTTGTGTTAGTGTTGAAAAACCACTTTTTGCACTTGTGTTGGTGCAGGAAACCACTTTTGCACTTGTGTTAGTGTGGAAAAAACACGTTTTGCACTTGTGATAGTGTTGAAAAACCACTTTTCGCACTTGTGTTAGTGTTGAAAAACCACTTTTCACACTTGTGTTGGTGCAGGAAACCACTTTTGCACTTGTATTAGTGTGGAAAAAACACTTTTTGCACTTGTGATAGTGTTGAAAAACCACTTTTCGCACTTGTGTTAGTGTTGAAAAACCACTTTTCGCACTTGTGTTGGTGCAGGAAACCACTTTTGCACTTGTATTAGTGTGGAAAAACCACTTTTCGCACTTGTGTTAGTGTTGAAAAACCACTTTTCGCACTTGTGTTAGTGTTGAAAAACCACTTTTCGCACTTGTGTTTGTGTTGAAAAACCACTTTTTGCACTTGTGTTGGTGCAGGAAACCACTTTTGCACTTGTGTTAGTGTGGAAAAAACACGTTTTGCACTTGTGATAGTGTTGAAAAACCACTTTTCGCACTTGTGTTAGTGTTGAAAAACCACTTTTCGCACTTGTGTTGGTGCAGGAAACCACTTTTGCACTTGTATTAGTGTGGAAAAAACACTTTTTGCACTTGTGATAGTGTTGAAAAACCACTTTTCGCACTTGTGTTAGTGTTGAAAAACCACTTTTCGCACTTGTGTTGGTGCAGGAAACCACTTTTGCACTTGTATTAGTGTAGAAAAACCACTTTTCGCACTTGTGTTAGTGTTGAAAAACCATTTTTCGCACTTGTGTTAGTGTTGAAAAACCACTTTTCGCACTTGTGTTGGTGCAGGAAACCACTTTTGCACTTGTATTAGTGTGGAAAAAACACTTTTTGCACTTGTGATAGTGTTGAAAAACCACTTTTCGCACTTGTGTTAGTGTTGAAAAACCACTTTTCGCACTTGTGTTGGTGCAGGAAACCACTTTTGCACTTGTATTAGTGTGGAAAAACCACTTTTCGCACTTGTGTTAGTGTTGAAAAACCACTTTTCGCACTTGTGATAGTGTTGAAAAACCACTTTTCACACTTGTGTTAGTGTTGAAAAACCACTTTTCGCACATGTCTTCGTGCAGGAAACCACTTTTGCACTTATATTAGTGTGGAAAAACCACTTTTCGCACTTGTGTTAGTGTTGAAAAACCACTTTTCGCACTTGTGTTAGTGTTGAAAAACCAATTTCGCACTTGTGTTAGTGTTGAAAAACCACTTTTCGCACTTGTGTTGGTGCAGGAAACCACTTTTGCACTTGTCTTAGTGTGGAAAAAACACTTTTTGCACTTGTGATAGTGTTGAAAAACCAATTTCGCACTTGTGTTAGTGTTGAAAAACCACTTTTCGCACTTGTGTTGGTGCAGGAAACCACTTTTGCACTTGTATTAGTGTGGAAAAAACACTTTTCGCACTTGTGTTAGTGTTGAAAAACCACTTTTCGCACTTGTGTTAGTGTTGAAAAAACACTTTTCGCACTTGTGTTGGTGCAGGAAACCACTTTTGCACTTGTATTAGTGTGGAAAAAACACGTTTTGCACTTGTGATAGTGTTGAAAAACCACTTTTCGCACTTGTGTTAGTGTTGAAAAACCACTTTTCACACTTGTGTTGGTGCAGGAAACCACTTTTGCACTTGTATTAGTGTGGAAAAACCACTTTTCGCACTTGTGTTAGTGTTGAAAAACCACTTTTCGCACTTGTGTTAGTGTTGAAAAACCACTTTTCGCACTTGTGTTAGTGTTGAAAAACCACTTTTTGCACTTGTGTTGGTGCAGGAAACCACTTTTGCACTTGTGTTAGTGTGGAAAAAACACGTTTTGCACTTGTGATAGTGTTGAAAAACCACTTTTCGCACTTGTGTTAGTGTTGAAAAACCACTTTTCGCACTTGTGTTGGTGCAGGAAACCACTTTTGCACTTGTATTAGTGTGGAAAAAACACTTTTTGCACTTGTGATAGTGTTGAAAAACCACTTTTCGCACTTGTGTTAGTGTTGAAAAACCACTTTTCGCACTTGTGTTGGTGCAGGAAACCACTTTTGCACTTGTATTAGTGTAGAAAAACCACTTTTCGCACTTGTGTTAGTGTTGAAAAACCATTTTTCGCACTTGTGTTAGTGTTGAAAAACCACTTTTCGCACTTGTGTTGGTGCAGGAAACCACTTTTGCACTTGTATTAGTGTGGAAAAAACACTTTTTGCACTTGTGATAGTGTTGAAAAACCACTTTTCGCACTTGTGTTAGTGTTGAAAAACCACTTTTCGCACTTGTGTTGGTGCAGGAAACCACTTTTGCACTTGTATTAGTGTGGAAAAACCACTTTTCGCACTTGTGTTAGTGTTGAAAAACCACTTTTCTCACTTGTGATAGTGTTGAAAAACCACTTTTCACACTTGTGTTAGTGTTGAAAAACCACTTTTCGCACATGTCTTCGTGCAGGAAACCACTTTTGCACTTATATTAGTGTGGAAAAACCACTTTTCGCACTTGTGTTAGTGTTGAAAAACCACTTTTCGCACTTGTGTTAGTGTTGAAAAACCAATTTCGCACTTGGGTTAGTGTTGAAAAACCACTTTTTGCACTTGTGTTGGTGCAGGAAACCACTTTTGCACTTGTCTTAGTGTGGAAAAAACACTTTTTGCACTTGTGATAGTGTTGAAAAACCAATTTCGCACTTGTGTTAGTGTTGAAAAACCACTTTTCGCACTTGTGTTGGTGCAGGAAACCACTTTTGCACTTGTATTAGTGTGGAAAAAACACTTTTTGCACTTGTGATGGTGTTGAAAAACCACTTTTCGCACTTGTGTTAGTGTTGAAAAACCACTTTTCGCACTTCTGTTGGTGCAGGAAACCACTTTTGCACTTGTATTAGTGTGGAAAAAACACTTTTCGCACTTGTGTTAGTGTTGAAAAACCACTTTTCGCACTTGTGTTAGTGTTGAAAAAACACTTTTCGCACTTGTGTTGGTGCAGGAAACCACTTTTGCACTTGTATTAGTGTGGAAAAACCACTTTTCGCACTTGTGTTAGTGTTGAAAAACCACTTTTCGCACTTGTGTTAGTGTTGAAAAACCACTTTTCGCACTTGTGTTGGTCCAGGAAACCACTTTTGCACTTGTATTAGTGTGGAAAAAACACTTTTTGCACTTGTGATAGTGTTGAAAAACCACTTTTCGCACTTGTGTTAGTGTTGAAAAACCACTTTTCGCACTTGTGTTGGTGCAGGAAACCACTTTTGCACTTGTATTAGTGTAGAAAAACCACTTTTCGCACTTGTGTTAGTGTTGAAAAACCATTTTTCGCACATGTGTTAGTGTTGAAAAACCACTTTTCGCACTTGTGTTGGTGCAGGAAACCACTTTTGCACTTGTATTAGTGTGGAAAAAACACTTTTTGCACTTGTGATAGTGTTGAAAAACCACTTTTCGCACTTGTGTTAGTGTTGAAAACCCACTTTTCGCACTTGTGTTGGTGCAGGAAACCACTTTTGCACTTGTATTAGTGTGGAAAAACCACTTTTCGCACTTGTGTTAGTGTTGAAAAACCACTTTTCGCACATGTGTTAGTGTTGAAAAACCAATTTCGCACTTGTGTTAGTGTTGAAAAACCACTTTTCGCACTTGTGTTGGTGCAGGAAACCACTTTTGCACTTGTCTTAGTGTGGAAAAAACACTTTTTGCACTTGTGATAGTGTTGAAAAACCAATTTCGCAATTGTGTTAGTGTTGAAAAACCACTTTTCGCACTTGTGTTGGTGCAGGAAACCACTTTTGCACTTGTATTAGTGTGGAAAAAACACTTTTTGCACTTGTGATAGTGTTGAAAAACCACTTTTCGCACTTGTGTTAGTGTTGAAAAACCACTTTTCGCACTTGTGTTGGTGCAGGAAACCACTTTTGCACTTGTATTAGTGTCGAAAAACCACTTTTCGCACTTGTGTTAGTGTTGAAGAACCACTTTTTGCACTTGTGTTAGTGTTGAAAAACCACTTTTCGCACTTGTGTTGGTGCAGGAAACCACTTTTCCACTTGTATTAGTGTGGAAAAAACACTTTTCTCACTTGTTTTAGTGTTGAAAAACCACTTTTCGCACTTGTGTTAGTGTTGAAAAACCACTTTTCGCACTTCTGTTGGTGCAGGAAACCACTTTTGCACTTGTATTAGTGTGGAAAAAACACTTTTCGCACTTGTGTTAGTGTTGAAAAACCACTTTTCGCACTTGTGTTAGTGTTGAAAAAACACTTTTCGCACTTGTGTTGGTGCAGGAAACCACTTTTGCACTTGTATTAGTGTGGAAAAACCACTTTTCGCACTTGCGTTAGTGTTGAAAAACCACTTTTCGCACTTGTGTTAGTGTTGAAAAACCACTTTTCGCACTTGTGTTGGTCCAGGAAACCACTTTTGCACTTGTATTAGTGTGGAAAAAACACTTTTTGCACTTGTGATAGTGTTGAAAAACCACTTTTCGCACTTGTGTTAGTGTTGAAAAACCACTTTTCGCACTTGTGTTGGTGCAGGAAACCACTTTTGCACTTGTATTAGTGTAGAAAAACCACTTTTCGCACTTGTGTTAGTGTTGAAAAACCATTTTTCGCACTTGTGTTAGTGTTGAAAAACCACTTTTCGCACTTGTGTTGGTGCAGGAAACCACTTTTGCACTTGTATTAGTGTGGAAAAAACAGTTTTTGCACTTGTGATAGTGTTGAAAAACCACTTTTCGCACTTGTGTTAGTGTTGAAAAACCACTTTTCGCACTTGTGTTGGTGCAGGAAACCACTTTTGCACTTGTATTAGTGTGGAAAAACCACTTTTTGCACTTGTGTTAGTGTTGAAAAACCACTTTTCGCACTTGTGTTAGTGTTGAAAAACCACTTTTCGCACTTGTGTTAGTGTTGAAAAACCACTTTTTGCACTTGTGTTGGTGCAGGAAACCACTTTTGCACTTGTGTTAGTGTGGAAAAAACACGTTTTGCACTTGTGATAGTGTTGAAAAACCACTTTTCGCACTTGTGTTAGTGTTGAAAAACCACTTTTCACACTTGTGTTGGTGCAGGAAACCACTTTTGCACTTGTATTAGTGTGGAAAAAACACTTTTTGCACTTGTGATAGTGTTGAAAAACCACTTTTCGCACTTGTGTTAGTGTTGAAAAACCACTTTTCGCACTTGTGTTGGTGCAGGAAACCACTTTTGCACTTGTATTAGTGTGGAAAAACCACTTTTCGCACTTGTGTTAGTGTTGAAAAACCACTTTTCGCACTTGTGTTATTGTTGAAAAACCACTTTTCGCACTTGTGTTAGTGTTGAAAAACCACATTTTGCACTTGTGTTGGTGCAGGAAACCACTTTTGCACTTGTGTTAGTGTGGAAAAAACACGTTTTGCACTTGTGATAGTGTTGAAAAACCACTTTTCGCACTTGTGTTAGTGTTGAAAAACCACTTTTCGCACTTGTGTTGGTGCAGGAAACCACTTTTGCACTTGTATTAGTGTGGAAAAAACACTTTTTGCACTTGTGATAGTGTTGAAAAACCACTTTTCGCACTTGTGTTAGTGTTGAAAAACCACTTTTCGCACTTGTGTTGGTGCAGGAAACCACTTTTGCACTTGTATTAGTGTAGAAAAACCACTTTTCGCACTTGTGTTAGTGTTGAAAAACCATTTTTCGCACTTGTGTTAGTGTTGAAAAACCACTTTTCGCACTTGTGTTGGTGCAGGAAACCACTTTTGCACTTGTATTAGTGTGGAAAAAACACTTTTTGCACTTGTGATAGTGTTGAAAAACCACTTTTCGCACTTGTGTTAGTGTTGAAAAACCACTTTTCGCACTTGTGTTGGTGCAGGAAACCACTTTTGCACTTGTATTAGTGTGGAAAAACCACTTTTCGCACTTGTGTTAGTGTTGAAAAACCACTTTTCGCACTTGTGATAGTGTTGAAAAACCACTTTTCACACTTGTGTTAGTGTTGAAAAACCACTTTTCGCACATGTCTTCGTGCAGGAAACCACTTTTGCACTTATATTAGTGTGGAAAAACCACTTTTCGCACTTGTGTTAGTGTTGAAAAACCACTTTTCGCACTTGTGTTAGTGTTGAAAAACCAATTTCGCACTTGTGTTAGTGTTGAAAAACCACTTTTCGCACTTGTGTTGGTGCAGGAAACCACTTTTGCACTTGTCTTAGTGTGGAAAAAACACTTTTTGCACTTGTGATAGTGTTGAAAAACCAATTTCGCACTTGTGTTAGTGTTGAAAAACCACTTTTCGCACTTGTGTTGGTGCAGGAAACCACTTTTGCACTTGTATTAGTGTGGAAAAAACACTTTTTGCACTTGTGATAGTGTTGAAAAACCACTTTTCGCACTTGTGTTAGTGTTGAAAAACCACTTTTCGCACTTCTGTTGGTGCAGGAAACCACTTTTGCACTTGTATTAGTGTGGAAAAAACACTTTTCGCACTTGTGTTAGTGTTGAAAAACCACTTTTCGCACTTGTGTTAGTGTTGAAAAAACACTTTTCGCACTTGTGTTGGTGCAGGAAACCACTTTTGCACTTGTATTAGTGTGGCAAAACCACTTTTCGCACTTGTGTTAGTGTTGAAAAACCACTTTTCGCACTTGTGTTAGTGTTGAAAAACCACTTTTCGCACTTGTGTTGGTCCAGGAAACCACTTTTGCACTTGTATTAGTGTGGAAAAAACACTTTTTGCACTTGTGATAGTGTTGAAAAACCACTTTTCGCACTTGTGTTAGTGTTGAAAAACCACTTTTCGCACTTGTGTTGGTGCAGGAAACCACTTTTGCACTTGTATTAGTGTAGAAAAACCACTTTTCGCACTTGTGTTAGTGTTGAAAAACCATTTTTCGCACATGTGTTAGTGTTGAAAAACCACTTTTCGCACTTGTGTTGGTGCAGGAAACCACTTTTGCACTTGTATTAGTGTGGAAAAAACACTTTTTGCACTTGTGATAGTGTTGAAAAACCACTTTTCGCACTTGTGTTAGTGTTGAAAAACCACTTTTCGCACTTGTGTTGGTGCAGGAAACCACTTTTGCACTTGTATTAGTGTGGAAAAACCACTTTTCGCACTTGTGTTAGTGTTGAAAAACCACTTTTCGCACTTGTGTTAGTGTTGAAAAACCACTTTTCGCACTTGTGTTAGTGTTGAAAAACCACTTTTTGCACTTGTGTTGGTGCAGGAAACCACTTTTGCACTTGTGTTAGTGTGGAAAAAACACGTTTTGCACTTGTGATAGTGTTGAAAAACCACTTTTCGCACTTGTGTTAGTGTTGAAAAACCACTTTTCACACTTGTGTTGGTGCAGGAAACCACTTTTGCACTTGTATTAGTGTGGAAAAAACACTTTTTGCACTTGTGATAGTGTTGAAAAACCACTTTTCGCACTTGTGTTAGTGTTGAAAAACCACTTTTCGCACTTGTGTTGGTGCAGGAAACCACTTTTGCACTTGTATTAGTGTGGAAAAACCACTTTTCGCACTTGTGTTAGTGTTGAAAAACCACTTTTCGCACTTGTGTTAGTGTTGAAAAACCACTTTTCGCACTTGTGTTAGTGTTGAAAAACCACTTTTTGCACTTGTGTTGGTGCAGGAAACCACTTTTGCACTTGTGTTAGTGTGGAAAAAACACGTTTTGCACTTGTGATAGTGTTGAAAAACCACTTTTCGCACTTGTGTTAGTGTTGAAAAGCCACTTTTCGCACTTGTGTTGGTGCAGGAAACCACTTTTGCACTTGTATTAGTGTAGAAAAAACACTTTTTGCACTTGTGATAGAGTTGAAAAACCACTTTTCGCACTTGTGTTAGTGTTGAAAAACCACTTTTCGCACTTGTGTTGGTGCAGGAAACCACTTTTGCACTTGTATTAGTGTAGAAAAACCACTTTTCGCACTTGTGTTAGTGTTGAAAAACCATTTTTCGCACTTGTGTTAGTGTTGAAAAACCACTTTTCGCACTTGTGTTGGTGCAGGAAACCACTTTTGCACTTGTATTAGTGTGGCAAAAAACACTTTTTGCACTTGTGATAGTGTTGAAAAACCACTTATCGCACTTGTGTTAGTGTTGAAAAACCACTTTTCGCACTTGTGTTGGTGCAGGAAACCACTTTTGCACTTGTATTAGTGTGGAAAAACCACTTTTCGCACTTGTGTTAGTGTTGAAAAACCACTTTTCGCACTTGTGATAGTGTTGAAAAACCACTTTTCACACTTGTGTTAGTGTTGAAAAACCACTTTTCGCACTTGTCTTCGTGCAGGAAACCACTTTTGCACTTATATTAGTGTGGAAAAACCACTTTTCGCACTTGTGTTAGTGACGAAAAACCACTTTTCGCACTTGTGTTAGTGTTGAAAAACCAATTTCGCACTTGTGTTAGTGTTGAAAAACCACTTTTCGCACTTGTGTTGGTGCAGGAAACCACTTTTGCACTTGTCTTAGTGTGGAAAAAACACTTTTTGCACTTGTGATAGTGTTGAAAAACCAATTTCGCACTTGTGTTAGTGTTGAAAAACCACTTTTCGTACTTGTGTTGGTGCAGGAAACCACTTTTGCACTTGTATTAGTGTGGAAAAAACACTTTTTGCACTTGTGATAGTGTTGAAAAACCACTTTTCGCACTTGTGTTAGTGTTGAAAAACCACTTTTCGCACTTGTGTTGGTGCAGGAAACCACTTTTGCACTTGTATTAGTGTCGAAAAACCACTTTTCGCACTTGTGTTAGTGTTGAAGAACCACTTTTTGCACTTGTGTTAGTGTTGAAAAACCACTTTTCGCACTTGTGTTGGTGCAGGAAACCACTTTTGCACTTGTATTAGTGTGGAAAAAACACTTTTCTCACTTGTTTTAGTGTTGAAAAACCACTTTTCGCACTTGTGTTAGTGTTGAAAAACCACTTTTCGCACTTCTGTTGGTGCAGGAAATCACTTTTGCACTTGTATTAGTGTGGAAAAAACACTTTTTGCACTTGTGATAGTGTTGAAAAACCACTTTTCGCACTTGTGTTAGTGTTGAAAAACCACTTTTCGCACTTGTGTTGGTGCAGGAAACCACTTTTGCACTTGTATTAGTGTAGAAAAACCACTTTTCGCACTTGTGTTAGTGTTGAAAAACCATTTTTCGCACTTGTGTTAGTGTTGAAAAACCACTTTTCACACTTGTGTTGGTGCAGGAAACCACTTTTGCACTTGTATTAGTGTGGAAAAAACACTTTTTGCACTTGTGATAGTGTTGAAAAACCACTTTTCGCACTTGTGTTAGTGTTGAAAAACCACTTTTCGCACTTGTGTTGGTGCAGGAAACCACTTTTGCACTTGTATTAGTGTGGAAAAACCACTTTTCGCACTTGTGTTAGTGTTGAAAAACCACTTTTCGCACTTGTGATAGTGTTGAAAAACCACTTTTCACACTTGTGTTAGTGTTGAAAAACCACTTTTCGCACATGTCTTCGTGCAGGAAACCACTTTTGCACTTATATTAGTGTGGAAAAACCACTTTTCGCACTTGTGTTAGTGTTGAAAAACCACTTTTCGCACTTGTGTTAGTGTTGAAAAACCAATTTCGCACTTGTGTTAGTGTTGAAAAACCACTTTTCGCACTTGTGTTGGTGCAGGAAACCACTTTTGCACTTGTCTTAGTGTGGAAAAAACACTTTTTGCACTTGTGATAGTGTTGAAAAACCAATTTCGCACTTGTGTTAGTGTTGAAAAACCACTTTTCGCACTTGTGTTGGTGCAGGAAACCACTTTTGCACTTGTATTAGTGTGGAAAAAACACTTTTTGCACTTGTGATAGTGTTGAAAAACCACTTTTCGCACTTGTGTTAGTGTTGAAAAACCACTTTTCGCACTTCTGTTGGTGCAGGAAACCACTTTTGCACTTGTATTAGTGTGGAAAAAACACTTTTCGCACTTGTGTTAGTGTTGAAAAACCACTTTTCGCACTTGTGTTAGTGTTGAAAAAACACTTTTCGCACTTGTGTTGGTGCAGGAAACCACTTTTGCACTTGTATTAGTGTGGCAAAACCACTTTTCGCACTTGTGTTAGTGTTGAAAAACCACTTTTCGCACTTGTGTTAGTGTTGAAAAACCACTTTTCGCACTTGTGTTGGTCCAGGAAACCACTTTTGCACTTGTATTAGTGTGGAAAAAACACTTTTTGCACTTGTGATAGTGTTGAAAAACCACTTTTCGCACTTGTGTTAGTGTTGAAAAACCACTTTTCGCACTTGTGTTGGTGCAGGAAACCACTTTTGCACTTGTATTAGTGTAGAAAAACCACTTTTCGCACTTGTGTTAGTGTTGAAAAACCATTTTTCGCACATGTGTTAGTGTTGAAAAACCACTTTTCGCACTTGTGTTGGTGCAGGAAACCACTTTTGCACTTGTATTAGTGTGGAAAAAACACTTTTTGCACTTGTGATAGTGTTGAAAAACCACTTTTCGCACTTGTGTTAGTGTTGAAAAACCACTTTTCGCACTTGTGTTGGTGCAGGAAACCACTTTTGCACTTGTATTAGTGTGGAAAAACCACTTTTCGCACTTGTGTTAGTGTTGAAAAACCACTTTTCGCACTTGTGTTAGTGTTGAAAAACCACTTTTCGCACTTGTGTTAGTGTTGAAAAACCACTTTTTGCACTTGTGTTGGTGCAGGAAACCACTTTTGCACTTGTGTTAGTGTGGAAAAAACACGTTTTGCACTTGTGATAGTGTTGAAAAACCACTTTTCGCACTTGTGTTAGTGTTGAAAAACCACTTTTCACACTTGTGTTGGTGCAGGAAACCACTTTTGCACTTGTATTAGTGTGGAAAAAACACTTTTTGCACTTGTGATAGTGTTGAAAAACCACTTTTCGCACTTGTGTTAGTGTTGAAAAACCACTTTTCGCACTTGTGTTGGTGCAGGAAACCACTTTTGCACTTGTATTAGTGTGGAAAAACCACTTTTCGCACTTGTGTTAGTGTTGAAAAACCACTTTTCGCACTTGTGTTAGTGTTGAAAAACCACTTTTCGCACTTGTGTTAGTGTTGAAAAACCACTTTTTGCACTTGTGTTGGTGCAGGAAACCACTTTTGCACTTGTGTTAGTGTGGAAAAAACACGTTTTGCACTTGTGATAGTGTTGAAAAACCACTTTTCGCACTTGTGTTAGTGTTGAAAAGCCACTTTTCGCACTTGTGTTGGTGCAGGAAACCACTTTTGCACTTGTATTAGTGTAGAAAAAACACTTTTTGCACTTGTGATAGAGTTGAAAAACCACTTTTCGCACTTGTGTTAGTGTTGAAAAACCACTTTTCGCACTTGTGTTGGTGCAGGAAACCACTTTTGCACTTGTATTAGTGTAGAAAAACCACTTTTCGCACTTGTGTTAGTGTTGAAAAACCATTTTTCGCACTTGTGTTAGTGTTGAAAAACCACTTTTCGCACTTGTGTTGGTGCAGGAAACCACTTTTGCACTTGTATTAGTGTGGCAAAAAACACTTTTTGCACTTGTGATAGTGTTGAAAAACCACTTATCGCACTTGTGTTAGTGTTGAAAAACCACTTTTCGCACTTGTGTTGGTGCAGGAAACCACTTTTGCACTTGTATTAGTGTGGAAAAACCACTTTTCGCACTTGTGTTAGTGTTGAAAAACCACTTTTCGCACTTGTGATAGTGTTGAAAAACCACTTTTCACACTTGTGTTAGTGTTGAAAAACCACTTTTCGCACTTGTCTTCGTGCAGGAAACCACTTTTGCACTTATATTAGTGTGGAAAAACCACTTTTCGCACTTGTGTTAGTGACGAAAAACCACTTTTCGCACTTGTGTTAGTGTTGAAAAACCAATTTCGCACTTGTGTTAGTGTTGAAAAACCACTTTTCGCACTTGTGTTGGTGCAGGAAACCACTTTTGCACTTGTCTTAGTGTGGAAAAAACACTTTTTGCACTTGTGATAGTGTTGAAAAACCAATTTCGCACTTGTGTTAGTGTTGAAAAACCACTTTTCGTACTTGTGTTGGTGCAGGAAACCACTTTTGCACTTGTATTAGTGTGGAAAAAACACTTTTTGCACTTGTGATAGTGTTGAAAAACCACTTTTCGCACTTGTGTTAGTGTTGAAAAACCACTTTTCGCACTTGTGTTGGTGCAGGAAACCACTTTTGCACTTGTATTAGTGTCGAAAAACCACTTTTCGCACTTGTGTTAGTGTTGAAGAACCACTTTTTGCACTTGTGTTAGTGTTGAAAAACCACTTTTCGCACTTGTGTTGGTGCAGGAAACCACTTTTGCACTTGTATTAGTGTGGAAAAAACACTTTTCTCACTTGTTTTAGTGTTGAAAAACCACTTTTCGCACTTGTGTTAGTGTTGAAAAACCACTTTTCGCACTTCTGTTGGTGCAGGAAATCACTTTTGCACTTGTATTAGTGTGGAAAAAACACTTTTCGCACTTGTGTTAGTGTTGAAAAACCACTTTTCGCACTTGTGTTAGTGTTGAAAAAACACTTTTCGCACTTGTGTTGGTGCAGGAAACCACTTTTGCACTTGTATTAGTGTGGAAAAACCACTTTTCGCACTTGTGTTAGTGTTGAAAAACCACTTTTCGCACTTGTGTTAGTGTTGAAAAACCACTTTTCGCACTTGTGTTGGTCCAGGAAACCACTTTTGCACTTGTATTAGTGTGGAAAAAACACTTTTTGCACTTGTGATAGTGTTGAAAAACCACTTTTCGCACTTGTGTTAGTGTTGAAAAACCACTTTTCGCACTTGTGTTGGTGCAGGAAACCACTTTTGCACTTGTATTAGTGTAGAAAAACCACTTTTCGCACTTGTGTTAGTGTTGAAAAACCATTTTTCGCACTTGTGTTAGTGTTGAAAAACCACTTTTCGCACTTGTGTTGGTGCAGGAAACCACTTTTGCACTTGTATTAGTGTGGAAAAAACACTTTTTGCACTTGTGATAGTGTTGAAAATCCACTTTTCGCACTTGTGTTAGTGTTGAAAAACCACTTTTCGCACTTGTGTTGGTGCAGGAAACCACTTTTGCACTTGTATTAGTGTGGAAAAACCACTTTTCGCACTTGTGTTAGTGTTGAAAAACCACTTTTCGCACTTGTGTTAGTGTTGAAAAACCACTTTTCGCACTTGTGTTAGTGTTGAAAAACCACTTTTTGCACTTGTGTTGGTGCAGGAAACCACTTTTGCACTTGTGTTAGTGTGGAAAAAACACGTTTTGCACTTGTGATAGTGTTGAAAAACCACTTTTCGCACTTGTGTTAGTGTTGAAAAACCACTTTTCGCACTTGTGTTGGTGCAGGAAACCACTTTTGCACTTGTATTAGTGTGGAAAAAACACTTTTTGCACTTGTGATAGTGTTGAAAAACCACTTTTCGCACTTGTGTTAGTGTTGAAAAACCACTTTTCGCACTTGTGTTGGTGCAGGAAACCACTTTTGCACTTGTATTAGTGTGGAAAAACCACTTTTCGCACTTGTGTTAGTGTTGAAAAACCACTTTTCGCACTTGTGTTAGTGTTGAAAAACCACTTTTCGCACTTGTGTTAGTGTTGAAAAACCACTTTTTGCACTTGTGTTGGTGCAGGAAACCACTTTTGCACTTGTGTTAGTGTGGAAAAAACACGTTTTGCACTTGTGATAGTGTTGAAAAACCACTTTTCGCACTTGTGTTAGTGTTGAAAAACCACTTTTCGCACTTGTGTTGGTGCAGGAAACCACTTTTGCACTTGTATTAGTGTGGAAAAAACACTTTTTGCACTTGTGATAGTGTTGAAAAACCACTTTTCGCACTTGTGTTAGTGTTGAAAAACCACTTTTCGCACTTGTGTTGGTGCAGGAAACCACTTTTGCACTTGTATTAGTGTAGAAAAACCACTTTTCGCACTTGTGTTAGTGTTGAAAAACCATTTTTCGCACTTGTGTTAGTGTTGAAAAACCACTTTTCGCACTTGTGTTGGTGCAGGAAACCACTTTTGCACTTGTATTAGTGTGGAAAAAACACTTTTTGCACTTGTGATAGTGTTGAAAAACCACTTTTCGCACTTGTGTTAGTGTTGAAAAACCACTTTTCGCACTTGTGTTGGTGCAGGAAACCACTTTTGCACTTGTATTAGTGTGGAAAAACCACTTTTCGCACTTGTGTTAGTGTTGAAAAACCACTTTTCGCACTTGTGTTAGTGTTGAAAAACCACTTTTCGCACTTGTGTTAGTGTTGAAAAACCACTTTTTGCACTTGTGTTGGTGCAGGAAACCACTTTTGCACTTGTGTTAGTGTGGAAAAAACACGTTTTGCACTTGTGATAGTGTTGAAAAACCACTTTTCGCACTTGTGTTAGTGTTGAAAAAACACTTTTCGCACTTGTGTTGGTACAGGAAACCACTTTTGCACTTGTATTAGTGTGGAAAAAACACTTTTCGCACTTGTGTTAGTGTTGAAAAACCACTTTTCGCACTTGTGTTAGTGTTGAAAAACCACTTTTCGCACTTGTGTTGGTGCAGGAAACCACTTTTGCACTTGTATTAGTGTGGAAAAACCACTTTTCGCACTTGTGTTAGTGTTGAAAAAACACTTTTCGCACTTGTGTTAGTGTTGAAAAACCACTTTTCACACTTGTGTTGGTGCAGGAAACCACTTTTGCACTTGTATTAGTGTGGAAAAAACACTTTTCGCACTTGTGTTAGTGTTGAAAAACCACTTTTCGCACTTGTGTTAGTGTTGAAAAACCACTTTTCGCACTTGTGTTGGTCCAGGAAACCACTTTTGCACTTGTATTAGTGTGGAAAAAACACTTTTTGCACTTGTGATAGTGTTGAAAAACCACTTTTCGCACTTGTGTTAGTGTTGAAAAACCACTTTTCGCACTTGTGTTGGTGCAGGAAACCACTTTTGCACTTGTATTAGTGTAGAAAAACCACTTTTCGCACTTGTGTTAGTGTTGAAAAACCATTTTTCGCACTTGTGTTAGTGTTGAAAAACCACTTTTCGCACTTGTGTTGGTGCAGGAAACCACTTTTGCACTTGTATTAGTGTGGAAAAAACACTTTTTGCACTTGTGATAGTGTTGAAAAACCACTTTTCGCACTTGTGTTAGTGTTGAAAAACCACTTTTCGCACTTGTGTTGGTGCAGGAAACCACTTTTGCACTTGTATTAGTGTGGAAAAACCACTTTTCGCACTTGTGTTAGTGTTGAAAAACCACTTTTCGCACTTGTGTTAGTGTTGAAAAACCACTTTTCGCACTTGTGTTAGTGTTGAAAAACCACTTTTTGCACTTGTGTTGGTGGAGGAAACCACTTTTGCACTTGTGTTAGTGTGGAAAAAACACGTTTTGCACTTGTGATAGTGTTGAAAAACCACTTTTCGCACTTGTGTTAGTGTTGAAAAACCACTTTTCGCACTTGTGTTGGTGCAGGAAACCACTTTTGCACTTGTATTAGTGTGGAAAAACCACTTTTCGCACTTATGTTAGTGTTGAAAAACAACTTTTCGCACTTGTGTTAGTGTTGAAAAACCACTTTTCGCACTTGTGTTAGTGGTGAAAAACCACTTTTCGCACTTGTGTTAGTGTTGAAAAACCACTTTTCGCACTTGTGTTGGTGTTGAAAAACCACTTTTGCACATGTGTTAGTGTGGAAAAAACACTTTTCGCACTTGTGTTAGTGTTGAAAAACCACTTTTTGCACTTGTGTTGGTGCAGGAAACCACTTTTGCACTTGTATTAGTGTGGAAAAAACACTTTTCGCACTTGTGTTAGTGTTGAAAAACCACTTTTCGCACTTGTGTTGGTGCAGGAAACCACTTTTGCACTTGTATTAGTGTGGAAAAACCACTTTTCACACTTATGTTAGTGTTGAAAAACCACTTTTCGCACTTGTGTTAGTTGTCGAAAAACCACCTTTCGCACTTGTGTTGGTGCAGGCAACCATTTTTGCACTTGTATTAGTGTGGAAAAAACACTTTTTGCACTTGTGATAGTGTTGAAAAACCACTTTTCGCACTTGTCTTAGTGTTGAAAAACCACTTTTCGCACTTGTGTTAGTGTTGAAAAACCACTTTTCGCACTTGTGTTAGTGTTGAAAAACCACTTTTCGCACTTGTGTTGGTGTTGAAAAACCACTTTTGCACTTGTATTAGTGTGGAAAAAAACACTTTTCGCACTTGTGTTAGTGTTGAAAAACCACTTTTCGCACTTGTGTTAGTGTTGAAAAAACACTTTTCGCACTTGTGTTGGTGCAGGAAACCACTTTTGCACTTCTATTAGTGTGGAAAAAACACTTTTTGCACTTGTGATAGTGTTGAAAAACCACTTTTCGCACTTGTGTTAGTGTTGAAAAACCACTTTTCGCACTTGTGTTGGTGCAGGAAACCACTTTTGCACTTGTATTAGTGTGGAAAAACCACTTTTCGCACTTGTGTTAGTGTTGAAAAACCACTTTTCGCACTTGTGTTAGTGTTGAAAAACCACTTTCGCACTTGTCTTAGTGTTGAAAAACCACTTTTCGCACTTGTGTTGACGTGCAGGAAACCACTTTTGCACTTGTATTAGTGTGGAAAAAACACTTTACGCACTTGTGTTAGTGTTGAAAAACCACTTTTCGCACTTGTGTTAGTGTTGAAAAACCACTTTTCGCACTTGTGTTGGTGCAGGAAACTAGTTTAGCACTTGTATTAGTGTGGAAAAACCACTTTTCGCACTTGTGTTAGTGTTGAAAAACCACTTTTCGCACTTGTGTTAGTGTTGAAAAACCACTTTTCGCACTTGTGTTGGTGCAGGAAACCACTTCTGCACTTGTATTAGTGTGGAAAAACCACTTTTCACACTTGTGTTAGTGTTGAAAAACCACTTTTCGCACTTGTGTTAGTGTTGAAAAACCACTTTTCGCACTTGTGTTAGTGTTGAAAAACCACTTTTTGCACTTGTGTTTGTGTTGAAAAACCACTTTTCGCACTTGTGTTAGTGTTGAAAAACCACTTTTCGCACTTGTGTTTGTGTTGAAAAACCACTTTTCGCACTTGTGTTAGTGTTGAAAAACCACTTTTTGCACTTGTGTTGGTGCAGGAAACCACTTTTGCACTTGTATTAGTGTGGAAAAAACACTTTTCGCACTTGTGTTAATGTTGAAAAACCACTTTTCGCACTTGTGTTAGTGTTGAAAAACCACTTTTCGCACTTGTGTTTGTGTTGAAAAACCACTTTTCGCACTTGTGTTAGTGTTGAAAAACCACTTTTTGCACTTGTGTTGGTGCAGGAAACCACTTTTGCACTTGTATTAGTGTGGAAAAACCACTTTTCGCACTTGTGTTAGTGTTGAAAAACCACTTTTCGCACTTGTGTTAGTGTTGAAAAACCACTTTTCGCACTTGTGTTAGTGTTGAAAAACCACTTTTCGCACTTGTGTTAGTGTTGAAAAACCACTCTTCGCACTTGTGTTAGTGTTGAAAAACCACTTTTCGCACTTGTGTTAGTGTTGAAAAACCACTTTTCGCACTTGTGTTAGTGTTGAAAAACCACTTTTCGCACTTGTGTTTGTGTTGAAAAACCACTTTTCGCACTTGTGGGAGTGTTGAAAAACCACTTTTCGCACTTGTTTTGGTGCAGGAAACCACTTTTGCACTTGTATTAGTGTGGAAAAAACACTTTTCGCACTTGTGTTAGTGTTGAAAAACCACTTTTCGCACTTGTGTTGGTGCAGGAAACCACTTTTGCACTTGCATTAGTGTGGAAAAAACACTTTTTGCACTTGTGATAGTGTTGAAAAACCACTTTTGCACTTGTATTAGTGTGGAAAAAACACTTTTTGCACTTGTGTTAGTGTTGAAAAACCACTTTTCGCACATGTGTTGGTGCAGGAAACCACTTCTGCACTTGTATTAGTGTGGAAAAACCACTTTTCACACTTGTGTTAGTGTTGAAAAACCACTTTTCGCACTTGTGTTAGTGTTGAAAAACCACTTTTCGCACTTGTGTTGGTGCAGGAAACCACTTCTGCACTTGTATTAGTGTGGAAAAACCACTTTTCACACTTGTGTTAGTGTTGAAAAACCACTTTTCGCACTTGTGTTAGTGTTGAAAAACCACTTTTCGCACTTGTGTTAGTGTTGTGAAAAACCACTTTTTGCACTTGTGTTTGTGTTGAAAAACCACTTTTCGCACTTGTGTTAGTGTTGAAAAACCACTTTTCGCACTTGTGTTTGTGTTGAAAAACCACTTTTCGCACTTGTGTTAGTGTTGAAAAACCACTTTTTGCACTTGTGTTGGTGCAGGAAACCACTTTTGCACTTGTATTAGTGTGGAAAAAACACTTTTCGCACTTGTGTTAATGTTGAAAAACCACTTTTCGCACTTGTGTTAGTGTTGAAAAACCACTTTTCGCACTTGTGTTTGTGTTGAAAAACCACTTTTCGCACTTGTGTTAGTGTTGAAAAACCACTTTTTGCACTTGTGTTGGTGCAGGAAACCACTTTTGCACTTGTATTAGTGTGGAAAAACCACTTTTCGCACTTGTGTTAGTGTTGAAAAACCACTTTTCGCACTTGTGTTAGTGTTGAAAAACCACTTTTCGCACTTGTGTTAGTGTTGAAAAACCACTTTTCGCACTTGTGTTAGTGTTGAAAAACCACTTTTCGCACTTGTGTTAGTGTTGAAAAACCACTTTTCGCACTTGTGTTAGTGTTGAAAAACCACTTTTCGCACTTGTGTTAGTGTTGAAAAACCACTTTTCGCACTTGTGTTTGTGTTGAAAAACCACTTTTCGCACTTGTGGGAGTGTTGAAAAACCACTTTTCGCACTTGTTTTGGTGCAGGAAACCACTTTTGCACTTGTATTAGTGTGGAAAAAACACTTTTCGCACTTGTGTTAGTGTTGAAAAACCACTTTTCGCACTTGTGTTGGTGCAGGAAACCACTTTTGCACTTGCATTAGTGTGGAAAAAACACTTTTTGCACTTGTGATAGTGTTGAAAAACCACTTTTGCACTTGTATTAGTGTGGAAAAAACACTTTTTGCACTTGTGTTAGTGTTGAAAAACCACTTTTCGCACATGTGTTGGTGCAGGAAACCACTTCTGCACTTGTATTAGTGTGGAAAAACCACTTTTCACACTTGTGTTAGTGTTGAAAAACCACTTTTCGCACTTGTGTTAGTGTTGAAAAACCACTTTTCGCACTTGTGTTAGTGTTGAAAAACCACTTTTTGCACTTGTGTTTGTGCAGGAAACCACTTTTGCACTTGTATTAGTGTGGAAAAAACACTTTTCGCACTTGTGTTAGTGTTGAAAAACCACTTTTCGCACTTGTGTTAGTGTTGAAAAACCACTTTTCGCACTTGTGTTTGTGTTGAAAAACCACTTTTCGCACTTGTGTTAGTGTTGAAAAACCACTTTTCGCACTTGTGTTGGTGCAGGAAACCACTTTTGCACTTGTATTAGTGTGGAAAAACCACTTTTCGCACTTGTGTTAGTGTTGAAAAACCACTTTTCGCACTTGTGTTAGTGTTGAAAAACCACTTTTCGCACTTGTGTTAGTGTTGAAAAACCACTTTTCGCACTTGTGTTAGTGTTGAAAAACCACTTTCGCACTTGTCTTAGTGTTGAAAAACCACTTTTCGCACTTGTGTTGACGTGCAGGAAACCACTTTTGCACTTGTATTAGTGTGGAAAAAACACTTTATGCACTTGTGTTAGTGTTGAAAAACCACTTTTCGCACTTGTGTTAGTGTTGAAAAACCACTTTTCGCACTTGTGTTGGTGCAGGAAACTAGTTTAGCACTTGTATTAGTGTGGAAAAACCACTTTTCGCACTTGTGTTAGTGTTGAAAAACCACTTTTCGCACTTGTGTTAGTGTTGAAAAACCACTTTTCGCACTTGTGTTGGTGCAGGAAACCACTTCTGCACTTGTATTAGTGTGGAAAAACCACTTTTCACACTTGTGTTAGTGTTGAAAAACCACTTTTCGCACTTGTGTTAGTGTTGAAAAACCACTTTTCGCACTTGTGTTCGTGTTGAAAAACCACTTTTTGCACTTGTGTTTGTGCAGGAAACCACTTTTGCACTTGTATTAGTGTGGAAAAAACACTTTTCGCACTTGTGTTAATGTTGAAAAACCACTTTTCGCACTTGTGTTAGTGTTGAAAAACCACTTTTCGCACTTGTGTTAGTGTTGAAAAACCACTTTTCGCACTTGTGTTAGTGTTGAAAAACCACTTTTTGCACTTGTGTTGGTGCAGGAAACCACTTTTGCACTTGTATTAGTGTGGAAAAACCACTTTTCGCACTTGTGTTAGTGTTGAAAAACCACTTTTCGCACTTGTGTTAGTGTTGAAAAACCACTTTTCGCACTTGTGTTAGTGTTGAAAAACCACTTTTCACACTTGTGTTAGTGTTGAAAAACCACTTTTCGCACTTGTGTTAGTGTTGAAAAACCACTTTTCGCACTTGTGTTAGTGTTGAAAAACCACTTTTCGCACTTGTGTTTGTGTTGAAAAACCACTTTTCGCACTTGTGGGAGTGTTGAAAAACCACTTTTCGCACTTGTTTTGGTGCAGGAAACCACTTTTGCACTTGTATTAGTGTGGAAAAAACACTTTTCGCACTTGTGTTAGTGTTGAAAAACCACTTTTCGCACTTGTGTTGGTGCAGGAAACCACTTTTGCACTTGCATTAGTGTGGAAAAAACACTTTTTGCACTTGTGATAGTGTTGAAAAACCACTTTTGCACTTGTATTAGTGTGGAAAAAACACTTTTTGCACTTGTGTTAGTGTTGAAAAACCACTTTTCGCACATGTGTTGGTGCAGGAAACCACTTCTGCACTTGTATTAGTGTGGAAAAACTACTTTTCACACTTGTGTTAGTGTTGAAAAACCACTTTTCGCACTTGTGTTAGTGTTGAAAAACCACTTTTCGCACTTGTGTTAGTGTTGAAAAACCACTTTTTGCACTTGTGTTTGTGCAGGAAACCACTTTTGCACTTGTATTAGTGTGGAAAAAACACTTTTCGCACTTGTGTTAGTGTTGAAAAAACACTTTTCGCACTTGTGTTAGTGTTGAAAAACCACTTTTCGCACTTGTGTTAGTGTTGAAAAACCACTTTTCGCACTTGTGTTAGTGTTGAAAAAACACTTTTCGCACTTGTGTTGGTGCAGGAAACCACTTTTGCACTTCTATTAGTGTGGAAAAAACACTTTTTGCACTTGTGATAGTGTTGAAAAACCACTTTTCGCACTTGTGTTAGTGTTGAAAAACCACTTTTCGCACTTGTGTTGGTGCAGGAAACCACTTTTGCACTTGTATTAGTGTGGAAAAACCACTTTTCGCACTTGTGTTAGTGTTGAAAAACCACTTTTCGCACTTGTGTTAGTGTTGAAAAACCACTTTCGCACTTGTCTTAGTGTTGAAAAACCACTTTTCGCACTTGTGTTGACGTGCAGGAAACCACTTTTGCACTTGTATTAGTGTGGAAAAAACACTTTACGCACTTGTGTTAGTGTTGAAAAACCACTTTTCGCACTTGTGTTAGTGTTGAAAAACCACTTTTCGCACTTGTGTTGGTGCAGGAAACTAGTTTAGCACTTGTATTAGTGTGGAAAAACCACTTTTCGCACTTGTGTTAGTGTTGAAAAACCACTTTTCGCACTTGTGTTAGTGTTGAAAAACCACTTTTCGCACTTGTGTTGGTGCAGGAAACCACTTCTGCACTTGTATTAGTGTGGAAAAACCACTTTTCACACTTGTGTTAGTGTTGAAAAACCACTTTTCGCACTTGTGTTAGTGTTGAAAAACCACTTTTCGCACTTGTGTTAGTGTTGAAAAACCACTTTTTGCACTTGTGTTTGTGTTGAAAAACCACTTTTCGCACTTGTGTTAGTGTTGAAAAACCACTTTTCGCACTTGTGTTTGTGTTGAAAAACCACTTTTCGCACTTGTGTTAGTGTTGAAAAACCACTTTTTGCACTTGTGTTGGTGCAGGAAACCACTTTTGCACTTGTATTAGTGTGGAAAAAACACTTTTCGCACTTGTGTTAATGTTGAAAAACCACTTTTCGCACTTGTGTTAGTGTTGAAAAACCACTTTTCGCACTTGTGTTTGTGTTGAAAAACCACTTTTCGCACTTGTGTTGGTGCAGGAAACCACTTTTGCACTTGTATTAGTGTGGAAAAACCACTTTTCGCACTTGTGTCAGTGTTGAAAAACCACTTTTTGCACTTGTGTTGGTGGAGGAAACCACTTTTGCACTTGTGTTAGTGTGGAAAAAACACGTTTTGCACTTGTGATAGTGTTGAAAAACCACTTTTCGCACTTGTGTTAGTGTTGAAAAACCACTTTTCGCACTTGTGTTGGTGCAGGAAACCACTTTTGCACTTGTATTAGTGTGGAAAAACCACTTTTCGCACTTATGTTAGTGTTGAAAAACAACTTTTCGCACTTGTGTTAGTGTTGAAAAACCACTTTTCGCACTTGTGTTAGTGGTGAAAAACCACTTTTCGCACTTGTGTTAGTGTTGAAAAACCACTTTTCGCACTTGTGTTGGTGTTGAAAAACCACTTTTGCACATGTGTTAGTGTGGAAAAAACACTTTTCGCACTTGTGTTAGTGTTGAAAAACCACTTTTTGCACTTGTGTTGGTGCAGGAAACCACTTTTGCACTTGTATTAGTGTGGAAAAAACACTTTTCGCACTTGTGTTAGTGTTGAAAAACCACTTTTCGCACTTGTGTTGGTGCAGGAAACCACTTTTGCACTTGTATTAGTGTGGAAAAACCACTTTTCACACTTATGTTAGTGTTGAAAAACAACTTTTCGCACTTGTGTTAGTGTTGAAAAACCACTTTTCGCACTTGTGTTAGTTGTCGAAAAACCACCTTTCGCACTTGTGTTGGTGCAGGCAACCATTTTTGCACTTGTATTAGTGTGGAAAAAACACTTTTTGCACTTGTGATAGTGTTGAAAAACCACTTTTCGCACTTGTCTTAGTGTTGAAAAACCACTTTTCGCACTTGTGTTAGTGTTGAAAAACCACTTTTCGCACTTGTGTTAGTGTTGAAAAACCACTTTTCGCACTTGTGTTGGTGTTGAAAAACCACTTTTGCACTTGTATTAGTGTGGAAAAAAACACTTTTCGCACTTGTGTTAGTGTTGAAAAACCACTTTTCGCACTTGTGTTAGTGTTGAAAAAACACTTTTCGCACTTGTGTTGGTGCAGGAAACCACTTTTGCACTTCTATTAGTGTGGAAAAAACACTTCTTGCACTTGTGATAGTGTTGAAAAACCACTTTTCGCACTTGTGTTAGTGTTGAAAAACCACTTTTCGCACTTGTGTTGGTGCAGGAAACCACTTTTGCACTTGTATTAGTGTGGAAAAACCACTTTTCGCACTTGTGTTAGTGTTGAAAAACCACTTTTCGCACTTGTGTTAGTGTTGAAAAACCACTTTCGCACTTGTCTTAGTGTTGAAAAACCACTTTTCGCACTTGTGTTGACGTGCAGGAAACCACTTTTGCACTTGTATTAGTGTGGAAAAAACACTTTACGCACTTGTGTTAGTGTTGAAAAACCACTTTTCGCACTTGTGTTAGTGTTGAAAAACCACTTTTCGCACTTGTGTTGGTGCAGGAAACTAGTTTAGCACTTGTATTAGTGTGGAAAAACCACTTTTCGCACTTGTGTTAGTGTTGGAAAACCACTTTTCGCACTTGTGTTAGTGTTGAAAAACCACTTTTCGCACTTGTGTTGGTGCAGGAAACCACTTCTGCACTTGTATTAGTGTGGAAAAACCACTTTTCACACTTGTGTTAGTGTT